>NC_023170.2:2439189-2744088 GCF_000231095.2 Oryza brachyantha
AGGCTAATCATGGATTAATTAGGCTCAATAGATTCGTCTCGTGAATTAGTCCAAGATTATAAATGGGTTTTATTAATAGTCTACGTTTACTATTTGTAATAAGCGTCTAAATATTCGATGGGACAATAGACTAAAAATAAGTCTCTTAACCCAAACACCACCTTAATGCATGTTTCATGGGGTGTCATGCATACTAAATAAGATGTCACATCAGCAAAATTGATGACTTAACAGGGTTATTAAATGAGGAAGTTTCATAAGATAGGATAGGAGTTTCATCCCTATGAAACTCATCTAGCTCGGTTATCTGGTTTACAGTCTTGGTATCTATGTCATAAAATTATATATGCATTAAGACTGGCCTAAGCTAAAATTTATTTATTACTACTATGTATTATGAGCATGCGTGGATTAATTATTTATGTGGGTAAAGTCGATCATACAGATCATAGCTTTTTAATTAAGTGAAGCTTCTCCGTAAGAAATATATTCAGCACGTACATAGATCTGAAGATTTGTCTGCAAGCAGTCTTTATAAATATTTTGTTAGCACTTAGAGATATGAATGATGATATATATTCAACAACGGTATTCATTTTTGTATTTAGCTATATTTCAAAATAATTGGCTAACCCTCTACAGTGATACGAGAAATTATTTAACTGAGGTTTCTTGATCAGGTCTTTGTTAATATCGAAATAAAAAATGTTTTTTTATCTATCCACTTGCTTTAAAACCAATTATATTTTCATAATTGTTATGAAACCATATTCGCATGAGAGAACGCACATCATTTCATTTTTAGATCAGGTGTCTGGCGACAGTCAAATCTGGCCGAGTGTGATAGTGAATTAATTTATTTGGGCACAGTCCATTAGTCCAGTCAGGTTGAATTAATTAACTGATTATCTTTTCTACCAACAAATAGGAAAGGCCAGTGAATTAGTAGTCATATTTTACCGGTCGCCATGTACTGTATATTGTTTAGTCGTGCTTAATTTATTTAATTATTAATTTGGGTTGATTTTTTTCTCTCTCAGAATGTTTTTTATTTTTGCTATATATTTAGAGCTCCCCATTTACAATACTAATGTACAATATGTTGTGGCCACCTTAATTAATTAATTTTAAGCATGCATACATGCATATGCCTACAATAAAAAATAGATATGTTTAATGTATAAACATTAATAAAGCACATTTAATTATAGCTTTATTAGATGTGTCCATGCATGTGTTTGTATAGATGTAATAATTAACCTCATCAAACTGAAAATGATTATATATATGGTGGTACAAGAAAAGGTTGATCGATCATGCATTAGCATACATAATACTATATTAGAGCAGGTTCAATAGCAGACTATAAACCAACTATAAATATATTTGAAAGAGATAGAAGAGGAGAGAAGAGCATCGGACTACAAATTTATAGTTAGCTGTAACACAAACTCTAAGACATATGTGTGTATAACAGGTGGGACCGGATATTAATTGTAGTATATGATTATAGGCATACTACTATATAAATTGGTATTAAGTTGACTATAGATGATTTGGAGTCAACGGTTGACTATATATTGAACTTGCTCAAACACTTCCAACATAAATGGTAACGAGAGCAAAATATTACCAAGATTTCTCTTAGATTTTACTATTTACCATAGTATATGGAGTACAAATTAACTTATCGTTATTAACGGAACCAAATTGATTAATTAAAGCATCTGAAAGGGACTGCATGCGTGGACTATATATTAAATTGCGTGTATATGTCACATATAATTAATTAAGTTTGTCTTAAAGCTACCATAGTGATTAATTCAATTGGCTGCCCAAGTTGACCAACTGCCCTAGCTAGCTGCTATGCTAGCCAGTATCTACCTAACCATATAGAGATCAGAAATAATATATGCACGGCAGTTTGGTCTTAATTATATACAGATTATGTCATTTTCACCTCATGCAAGTTCATAGTGTACTTGCATTTTCTGTATCATGACAAAATGGATTTTTTGTTGTAAAATATGGCCAGCTCAAATGGTCAATGATACAATAAGTTGGTCATAATTTTCCTCAACTTTACTTCCATCCGCTTACATCAAAGGTAGAAAAGAGGGACATAATTAATTCGTCGTGTACCGTCCACTTGAATATTGGATAATTAATTAATTAGGGAGAGGATTACTTTAAATAAAACTTTGGTGAGAGGAGAAGTCATACACATGTATCATGCAATTGGGTCTCTATCTATCTAGCTATCACATAGTGCTTAGAGCAACAATTAATTAATCTAATAGAAATTAGGGTGTGTTTTGCAATTCCTCGAGTCCCAACATGTGATTTTTGAAATCTCTGTATAGATTTTGTTGTTGCAATTTGATACGCAATTTGTGATTTGTTGTTGATTAATTTGTTGACAGCGTTTTGTATTGAGCTGGTGGACTTTTGTGATTTGATTTAGAGTAAAGTGCACGACCGGTTTTTAAATTTGTTTACCTGTGTCCTAGATCCATAAACTCTTGAATTACATATCTACACCTTAATTAAAACTAGTTAAGATGTGTTATGCTTGTCCATGTCACGACCCCTCTCCAATCTCAGGAGGTTTAGTTGGCATGCCACTTCACAGCCACATCAGTGCCATGTAGGTTTATAGAGGAGCCGTGTTAGTTTGGAAATAGTATGATACACTTTAACAAGGTACGAAACTTAGGTAATTATTTTAAGGATTTAAAATCTAGCTAGATGACATGCTTGAACAAGTTCGAGGATCAATACACTTTGTTGTTTGCATTACAATGTTGGCGAAGTTGTGATATGTTGCTAATTAAATTACCGTTGTGTTAGGAGAATTGCCCATCGGTAAAAATTAATTTCTGTTATGCTAAATATGAACATATCAGTATATCACTGCAATTGGTTTGAGCAAGTGATTTTCCGTAGAATCACTGCTGCTTTTCCTTGTGTGGTAGTGTTTATACATACATACATACGTACATAAATACAATGAAACAAACAACTTAAATTGATTAACCCTTGGTATATGTTGTTTTATGTTGTAAGACTTTTTATCTATACCTAGATTGATCTATTAATCTATGTATGTTATCTATATATGTGTTTCTAAACTCATTAGCATCTATATAAATTTAGACAATGCTAAAAAGTCTTATATTTTAAAACAGAAGTAGTACGTTAATCTCTTCACTTGGCCAACAATTCAATATACTGTATACATAGAGATGATTTTCACCTCACTTTAGGAAAGCCATCCTTCGGATATATTTGAATCTTTTTAAATATTTTATAAATAATTTTATTACTAAAATTTTTAGACAAATATTTTCAGCATATAAATCTTTTGGCCACGCCATAACGTCTGAAATGGCAAGACAACATTGTCACGATAAGTAGTTGGCGTCGCAGGAAGCATTGTCAAAGCCAATGGCAGTGGCATGGCAAGGCTATCAAGCCAGTGGCAGTGACATGGCAGGGCTGTCACGCCAGCTAGCTTGGGATAGGCCTGCCATGCCACGTCAGGAGAGGTGACGTGTCCAAAAAAGTTCAGAAGGTAAAAAATATTTACCTCAGATATTTAGTAATAAAATTATTTATTAAAATATTTAAAAATAAAATAAATTCAATACATAGCTTGAAAGAACACCAGCTTGGTTGCTATACATGCCCTATAAAAAGGCAAATTGGATCAGGCAAAGGTGGATAAAGTTTGGTGAGCATCATTACACTCTTGCCAAGAAACACAATCCATTTTGCAACTGCTCTCACTGTTGGATAACTATATTATTGAGTTCCTTGTACTTTAAAAAAATTTGTTATTGGTATTTTTCTGATCAGGCCGGTCGCCCCTAGACAGTAATATTCATAGACTGAAATCATGCTCATGCCGGCCTTGATCAAGGCTGCCATATATAGCAGACATGCATGGTACTGCACAAAAAAGATCATTCTTAGCCATATCGCCCATGGTATGGATGGATGGATCATGGATGACCCCGTCAATCGAGACTCGATCTCGAGTCGTGCTACCACCCTAGTAAAATATAAACATTTTAGTATTAAAATTTTATAGCATAATATAAGTATTTTTATAATATTTTTATGATTTGGATCATTTTAATAACTTCAGGGTCAATCAAATTCTTAAAAAAGATATTTTTTACTAAAATTTAAAAAGAGTGACTAAAAGTTACTTCATCTATTTTATATTACAAGACTATTTTTAGATTTATTTATATTTATAATATATTTATAGATTTATTAGGACGTATATAAATCAGAACGAAAACGGCGTGATTATATATGTTGGTTCATGCTAAACAATCACGATCGAGGTAGTAGCAGGCAGTCACCCGCAGAAGCCGGCCGGCCGGCCGCGGCTCACGTCCCATCATCGCTCGCTACCCGGCTAGATACAGCTTCCTTGTACTGTCGTGTGCCCGGCCGGCCTATCAACTATGTGTACTTTGAATTGCATCCATGGCCAATTGTTACGGCGTGATTAGGTGGTGTTTAAATTGAGAAAAATTTTAGAACAAATGTCACATCAAATATTTGACCGGATGTTGGAAGGAGTTTTTGGACACGAATAAAAAAACGAATTTCACGACTAGACTGGAAACCGCGAGACATATATTTTGAGCCTAATTAATCTGTCCACATGTTGGTTATTGTAGCACTTATGGCTAATCATAGACTAATTAGGCTTAAAAGATTCGTCTTAAGATTTCTTCCATAACTGTGCAATTAGTTTTTTGGTTCATCTATATTTAATGTTTTATTTAGGTGTTCAAATTTTCGATGTTATGTTTTTGGAAAAAAAATTTGGGAACTAAACAAGGTTAGTTCATAAAAAGTGTTTATGTCATATATTTAACTGAATATCTAAAGAGGTTTTCGAACAGGAATGAAAAACGAATTTTATAACTTGTCTGAAAACTGCGAGACGAATCTTTTGAGTAGAATTAATCCGTCATTAGCATATGTGGGTTACTGTAGTACTTATAGCTAATAATGGACTAATTAAACTCAAAAGATTTGTTTCACAATTTTCTTCTTAACTGTATAATTAGTTTTTTTTCTATGCTTAATGCTCCATTTAGGTATCTAAAGATTCGATGTGATTTTTTTAGAAAAAAAATTAGGAACTAAACGGGCCCTTACTTGCAACCTTGGTTTTACAAGGTAAGGTGTTTTGGATGTATCCTAGGTTTGATCATTTTATAGATAAACATAATAGTAGTTTTAACATCAAACAAAATATATTATAAAAGCATATTCGACCGTGCATTTAATGAAATTATTTGATGATGACTCGATCAAACTTGAAAGTCGCTCGACTTACTATAAAACTAGAATACCCTATATTCCGAAAGGAAGGGGATAAATCATATATATATATATATATATATATATATATATATATATATATATATATATATATATATATCCTACTACCAGGTGTAGCTACTCTCTGTACGTCTATAATAAAAAATATTTTCATAACTGTTTCTGCTCCCATCCAACAGAAAATATAGACACTATTAAATCGCATGTAAATGATAACTACATAACTATATGTACATATTATATGTCTGTCTCTACAAAGAAAGAAAAATACATCATTCTAGGTCCTACTACTAATTGTCACACTATTTGAGAAGTACGGTTTCTTTCGAAAGGGCACAGAGATTTGTCCTACGGAGTATGGTCTAAATATACAGGGGCATTTACAAATTTACCACCGTTTTTTTCTAAATTACAGGGATGTCACTCGAATAACAGTTCTAGTGGTATTTTGAAATAACAGTTCTAGTGGTATTTTTGCAATGTTCTAGCGGCAGTTTTGCAATAACATTTTAAACCAGTGGCAAACTTACAATAGTCCCAAATATATACTACCTCTGTTTCATAATATAAGATGTTTGACTTTTTTGTCGTAACATTTGACTATTTATTTTATTCAAAAATTTAGTACAAATATAAAAAGTAATAAGTCGTGCTTAAAGTTATTTAATAAAGTAAGTCAGAAGCAAAATAATTGATATTTTTATAATTTTTTTAATAAGACAAATAGTCAAACATCGCAAATGAGTAAGAGATATTTCTCTATTTAGAAATACTAAGGATAATGAGAAATGATTGGTATACCCCTTATACTAGCTGAGGGATATAATACGAAGAAATCTGAATAAAAAGTTATGAATGAGACCATTAGCATAAAAAATACCTTATACTTGATGAAGATGAAACTTTAAAATCCCTGATATCTTTAGACGAATCTGCTAAATCAAGGATAAAATGATAATTTGTGCTACCTACTTGTATAGCATTATTTGTAAATATGAACTAATACCAATTTTACCAATTGTCAAGAAAAATAAATAAGAATAGAAATTGAGTTTCTTTCTCCCAATCTTTTCGCTTATACTTATGCTTATAAGCTAAAATTTAAATTTGAAGTTTATTTTGGAGTTTTTCTACCAAAGTTTATTTTCCAACCTATAAGAATACATATATAAAATTTATATTGGCAAATTATTTTTCGTCCACTAATATATCATTAGTTTTTTTCGTAAAACACTCGAATAATCACTTTTTTCATATTAATTAAACGCAGGGAACACAGATAGGAGAGCAGGGTCCATTCTGCAGACAATTAAGGCTACTGGACATTCAACGCCGATTAAACTAAACTGCAGTTTAGCGTCATTCTCGAGATCCGATCTGTCCTACCTCCCAACCAATTAGAGTGTGCCACGTGGTTGCGGAGCCCACGTGGGCTGTCACCCATACCTGATGGCCGGCCGCTGGTCAAACCTATATTCGCACCTTCCGGTGTCGAATCATTTTCCGGCCTCTTTTTGAACCAAAAAATTATATAGAAATTCTACCGGATTTAAATTATATTTTTTATATATAACATTTTAAAAGAAAGGATTAGAGTTTTTAAATTCTATGAATTTGCTAAAAAATAGTATAATGTATATAGATTTTGGAGAAATGTTAGCAAAAGCTCAGATCTCTAGTAAAATTTCTAAGTCTATTCTTTTTCAATTATTGTGTTATTTTGGTTTATTCAAATGGTCATTTCTATATTTTTATTTAAGCTTGTCACACTGCATCCCTATAAAAATCTTGTATTTTTTATTACTCTGTCTTTTTCGATGGTGTATTTCAAAGGAGCTCTAATCAATTTTTTCATAGCAGAGAAATTTTTACAGGACTTTTATATAACTTAGTTCAGTTCCTTTAGAACTCCTCCATATTTTCTTGTTCGGTCATGTATTAGCTAGGTTATCATGTTATTGAAATTTTCTTACGAGTGGTATGGTGTATAAAAACCCATTATAGCTTAAAATTAAAAAAAAAATGTTGTATTGCGGCTTTATAATGTCACACGACCTATCATCAGGAAGATAACGCAGCCAGCCTTAAAACTTGATGCAACCATTTCAAATGATATGGTGTATATGTGACTATCAATTGGACGATATATCCTACAGGGAGTAGTGCTCCGTCTCTCCCCATCATACGAGATTTTCTCATTGTCATCGAGCATGTTTTCATGCCTTTATTGTTAATCATTTACGATATTGATATGAAAAATTCTAAAAAACTAGACGGAAGAATGTTTCTTTTCAATATACCGATTGCTTAATTGGTGCAGGAGGAGCTATATATTTATTCAAGCACATAAAAACAGGTCAAATTTTAAATAGACATAGCGTCGTTTAACGTTTATACTCTCCACTAACTTTACCTCCGTTTTAGTCCTCGTCAAACTAAAGCCACCATCTTGGTAGTTTCCTTTCCCCTCCCAATCCCCTCGCCACCACTAGCCCTCCACCTCACCGGCAAAGCCCATTAGCTTCCGTATGCCACTCTCTTCCTTCGTTTCATTATCCTAACACACTAGTTCTTTATCTCACCAGTACAATTCACTCGGTATGTCTGTATTCCTTGTCTCCAACAACACTCACTGCTCCCTTATATCTTCTACCAACGCCCCTCCTCACTATCTTTCTCTAAACTACGGCTCTATAGACAACATACGTCTCATCCCCCCCCACCATGTTCATTATCCACCGTTGGGCAATCCCTCTACGCCCAAGAAGACCCGGCCTCCATTCCTCGCAACCCTCCCCTCCCTCACCCTTATCCCCACCCCCAACCTCTAGATGTCCTAGTTTTCAGGCTATCCATCGCCGGCGGACAAGAGACGCTCACTGAAAAAGAGAAATAAAATTGACTAAAAACCTAACCATCCTAGTTACAGAAAGTTGTAACCAATCACAACCACACGAAAAAGATGCATGCAGAAGGCACTTTCAAGTTGTGTATCTCTCACGAACCCTAGACGACGACATCATCATCATCATCATCTCCCACATAATTACATATGACTGAGGCAAGATGGTTGCGATCAATGTGGTAAATGCACGAGTTGGACTAATTTAATTTGCCCAATTAATTTGCAGTATATGTACACAAAAGTCAATTCGGACATAGTACATTTGTAATACTACCTCCGTCCTTAAATGTTTAACGCCGTTGACTTTTTAATGCACATTTGACTATTCGTCTTATTCAAAATGTTTGACGTCGTTGACTCTTTACATGAACCCAACCTCAGTTTGGATTGTTTTTAGTGCCTACGACATTTCTATTCTTTTCACCGTTTTTATAGTGGAATATCACCAAATGCAACTTTGCAAGATGCGTCATTGGATAAGGTGATTCGAAACAATCTAGTATACATATATAGCACCATAGTATATATCTTTTGCTCTTGGCAGCAACTAATCTGTTTAGTGCTCTTTGTCAAGTGCCAATAATGGCAGCACTGGATAATGTTATTAACCATGGCAAGATTCCAATATAAAAGAGAGATGTACATGAAAGATTCTTCCGACCAAACAGTTTAACAATCATATGCTGAGCCATTGATTTTTTTCTCTTGTACCACCATATTTTCTGTCCTAGAAGAATCTGTACTAATTCACCAGAGACCAAATGTTTTTGTAGCTCTTGCATGTTTTTATAAATTTGACATTTCTTGAATATATGGATTTTCATTTACTCCAGTACAACATTATAAGTAGATGAATGCACATTCTAGTTTATCTTGAGATGCATCTAATAAAATGGGGAACCCAATAGCTACAATGCATAGTGTTGGGCTGTGAGGAGCCTGTTAATTTCTCTAACCAAGAACCAAAGGCCCATAAAAAGGAGCAAGTGTATGACTAATCCAATGGGCCAGCAAACCATAGACGCGGATTCTCTAACATGAATGTCACGAGGCAATGTCACTGAATCTAGATCCACAAACCATACGCATAGCAAGTGAACAACAGAAAAAAGTGACAAGGATGCAGACTTACAGAAAATCATATCCAACCTCTCAGTACAGGTAAGCAGCAAGTATGATGCATACAAGAGAGACAGCACAGCATAAAGTTCAGTCTAACAACCCAAACTCCGTCTTGACACCAGGGTTCCAAATGGCTATCTAATTTGTTTCTCATTTTTCTTCTCTCAAGACAGGTTTTCCAAATGGCTAGCTAAACCATCTCGTTTTCGCCTTGAGATGGTGGCGACGAAGGACCAAGGCCAGTTTCGCCTACTCGGTTTCGTCTATCCAGTCACCATAGATCCTGCTGATCTTGTCAGGGCCCTTCCATTTCTGAATGGGCCTCTGTACCTGCCCAGACCTTTGGTTGACGATGGTAGAACGCTGCGCCTGCACGCCTAGATGGTACACATCTGCGTGAGGAGGCGCTGCGGTGGATGCAATGGCAGTATCTGTCGGAGCTTTTGCAGATGCCGCAGCCTGCTTGGAGTCAGGAGTTGATGCAGCATCCCTGCTGTCCAGGTCAACAAGTCCCCCACCATACTTGTGGAGTTCTGAAATAAATAAATTCACAAAGAATGTTGAGATACATCACGTGCTTGCTATTTCAATTGAACATTAAAACACATCTCAATGAACAAGGCAATAAGTTTATCTAAAGATTCTCAAAGATGATTTAACATGTAGGACATTGATACATACATAACCGAACAAATTGTACTCTGTAAATCTTCAAACTGCTAATGGCTCATAAATGTAGGCAATATGCACCAGGAATGCATTTGACTAAAAATGGCACCTATTTCAGTATGTCTACTGCATATATCAGTTTTAATGAATATTCTTATTGAACAAAAAAGGAAGAAATGGAGAACATTATGCAAAATAGAAATGTGCGGAGGTAAAAATGCAATTGTCCACAGGTAACCCTGACGCAAAAGAAAACAAACCCTTCAAACAAAGTTGGTAGTAAGAGATATGGTCACTAAGCCAACAGGCCATTTTTAACTTAACCAAAGATTTTCTTTTAGTGAAGCTACACGGGATAATCGATGTAAACTGCCTAAATAAAAGTGGTCATTTTCCTAGGCTGCACAAGCTAAACAGTGGCATAGATAATTCAATCTAAAATTTAGTAGAGAAACTCCTGAAGGGAAAATACAACTCGTTAACCTAGGACTTGACTTTTCCAATTCATCAATCATCATGGTTTTCTAATCCTATGAATAAAAGTAACTAAATAGAGCAACAATCCTTAAAAAACAGTGCTTTTGCTACCATATTGTGTACATAACTGTAGACTCCCTTTCTACGACAAACCAAGATAAAGATCGAATAAACTAACTGTTGTATACATGGTAATAAGATAGGCACATAGAGCTCAACCTATCTGAGGCATTCACCTATTTACAAGTGTACTCCACCTAAAATATTGTGCAGAGTTAGATAGATGAACATCAAAAGACTTAAATATTACCTACACTTGACATGATCTAATAGGCATGACCTACAAAAAAATTGTAAATGTTACTCCCTCCATATGCAAATATATGGCGAGGGAGTATATCACAGCTTGACAGTTAGACATACAAAGATGTGTTTTGCCAGCACAATTCAGAAGTATCACAGGAGAAAAGAACATACTTCTGCCATGTATATATTCATATATATTTAAGTTCAAGAAACTAAAGTTAGAATGATCGCAATGCCCAAATCACACTAGAAAACTTCTAAATGCTTGATATGCACTGCAACAAACACTAGGCCCATTGATGTGTACATAATCCATGTACAACACATGGGCTCACTCATAGCCCCAAAAGGTATTTGATTTGTTCTAGAGTTCAGTAGGTGTGTTGGAAAGGATATACTTTCATCCTGATTCCTGAAGGTGTGGCATATACTTGATGAACAAAACAAGATTTCAAGGTAGAGCTAAGATTCAATGTAGTAAATGATTTAGAAAACAGAATCCTAGTGTATCAGATAAACAGTTGTCATTGTCTAGAACTATCACAAGCTCAAAGGGCACAACTGAGGTATTTTGTCCAATCAAACTAAATCCCCAAAACAGGGTCACAGATCAAAGAAAGATTACCAAGCTCATAGCACATTATGGTCCACCGAAAACACAACGAATTACCATCCGCTAACTAACTAGAGATACAATAACTACATATTCATTGAACAACAAATCACATTAGGCTAAATTATGTGTAAAAAACACCGGGACTGTACAACAATTCAAGAATTTGCAACGCCTATGAGAAGAATTAAACTCACCGGCGGCTCCATGAGCGAAGTGGCACTTGCTTCCAAAGGGGCAGTAGCCAGTCATCTCCCACTTGTTGCAGATCCTCGTCTTCCAGTTGGACGGCTTCTGCGCGGGGCCATTGGCGGCGGCGGAGGAGGCGGCGGCGGTGGCGGCGGAGGCGGAGTTGTAGCCCCCGGCGGCGCCGACCGTGGGGGAGAGGCTGATCGCGACGCTCTCCCTCGCCTTGGACTGCTCGTCGTGGAGGAAGGTGCAGGCGTCGCCGTAGGGGCAGCCCTCGTCGGTGTAGAACTTCTTGCAGTGGCGCCCCTTGTAGGCCCTGCCGGAGCCGGCGTCCCCGGGGGCGGGGCCCGACGACGTCATGATGGGGATCTGGTGCTCCTCCCTCGCCTCCGTCGCCTCCTCGTGCGCCGCCACGATCTCCTGCCAGTTGGGCGGCGGCTTGCGGAGCTCCTCCATGCCGTGGGCGAAGTTGCAGTTGGTCACGTAGGGGCAGGTCCCCGCCCGGAACTTGCAGCACAGCTTCGTCTTGAAGAACATCTTGCCGATCGCCCGCGACTTGCTGCTGTCGCCGCCGCCGCCGGGCGCGCCGCCGCGGGACTTCTTCCCCGGCGGCGGCTGCTCGCTCCCGGCCCTCGACTGCGGCTGCGAGGAGCCGCCGTAGCCGCCCCCGCCGTCGGCGTTCCACTGGCTGTTGTAGTCATCCTCGGTGGCCCAAATCCCGGAGTCCCCTCCCGCCGCGTTCGCCCAGGCGTCGGGGCCCGCGGCGTCCGGGATGATGTGGATGGCGTTGGTGTAGTCCATCGCCGCCGCTCCCCCCTGTGATTCATCTCCCCACGACAAGATTCAATCAAGCTGCAGGGCGCTCTGCTCTCTTACCAAATCGAAGCCCCAAGAACGTAGAAATTCGGGCTTACCAAGAATAGCAGTGGAGTTGGGATCCCCGGTGCACCGGCGGATCGAGGAGGAAGACGAGCAGCGAGCTCGGTTGCCGGCGTAGGCGGCGGCAGAACCCGCCGGAGAGAGATGATGGTTTGAGAGGATGTACTCCTACTCCAGGAGCTAATAGTGACCTAGCACCATTGGTGAGATGATGACATGTGTCCCCGCACGAATCTTTACACAATAAATCGACCAAACCTAGTTTTTCGGTGTTTGGTTTTTCCAATTATACCCCGCGCTCATCGGTATCTCCGTTGCTTATGTGTGGTGTGGCGATCGCCTATTCTAGGATGAAGACACGAGTCGTCACACGAATCTTTACGCAACAAGTCGTCGTAAATCCTAGTATTTTTGGTATTTGGATTCTTTTTTATTATATAGCGGTGCTTACTCGCGTCGAAACTTATGTGAGATTCATTCTGGGATGACAACATGTGTCCTTGCATAAATCTTTATGTAATAAATTATCGTAAACCCTAGTTTATTCGGTGTTTTGTTTATCATATTATATTCCGTGCTCATTTGCATCTACATCTCTTATATCAATCTATCGTAGGATAAGGACATATATCTTTGTACGAATCATTATACGAAACACACCATACCTTATTTCTATCGACGTCTCATACCAATTTTACGATTATATTTGATACAGAGTGATCACCCATTCTAACACAAGAACATATATCGCCGCACGAATCATTACATGACAAACATCCCAAACTATTTTCTTTCTTTTTTTATTTTCAATTATAACTTGTGTCTATTAGCATTCGTCTCGCATCTATTTTTTTCTTTATTTAATTTTATTTCTAGTTATGAACTTATGATGTATAGTTAGTAATAAAACTTTCATGTAATAAACTAATACAAACCCTGAGCATTTTGGCCGATTCACACTAGGGTTGCATGATCTTGGCTTATCATGAAAATGCCCTGCCTCAATGCCTCATCCTATATTCATGACAAGTCTCATCCTATATTCATGACGAGGCTTTTCCGTGGATTCTTACTGTTTTTATTCCTAGTGATCTAAAATCAAACGGTAAAAAATAAACTATAATAAAAAATTCTAAATTTAAGGTTAAAGTTTTAAATTTTGATTTATAAACATAATCAAAGAGAAGGATGTCACTTTTGTTCTCGAGCAATTACGTACACATAGAATTTAATATATCCTTTTAGGAAGGCCCTCAATGACCGGGTGACGGGGAAGAGTCCGTCCCGTATGTAGCTTCTCCCTTTTTTATATATAAAAAAAAGAATACTCTATACAATGGCATAGTTATGGGTTATACTTAATTAACAAAAATACCCAATGCCCAGGTACATACACTGATACTACGCCGAAACAGACCGGACAAACACAGATCATAGATCATAGATCAGACTTTTTGACAGCATGTCTTTGCAGATGAGACTATAGAAAAATACAGATGAGGCAGCAGCAAACAATTACGTGAGAGTTTACGAACAACGTCTTTGCAACCATTCTCATGAATTCAACGAGATGTTTCATCGACAAATTGTCCGACAATGAGCAGGATATGGCTACAGCGGTTGCTCAAGAGGCGGAATTGGGCAAACCATTAATGTATCCGGAAGAGCATTTATTTGGCTTTACATAATGTTTACTTTGCCCTTGACAAGCCCACTCTCTAGGTAACTTCAGCTTCCCAGAGCTGCAAATTACCCTGATGGAATTCCATGGCTCTGAATGCACAAACTGCTTAAAGCCACGGTCAGACTCAACAAGCAGAAAAAGAAAAGGGGGAGAACGAATTGGGCCGCCATCCCTCTAGTATTTACCTGCACACATCTGTCACCTGCTGTGCTATATTCTGCACAATGCAATGCTATGATTAGTAGTATATTATGCAGGAAACATGATTATCTCTACAATAATGAAGTGGAAAAGGTGGAGTGCAGCAAGCAGCAGCATCGGGTTAAGAGAAAAGGTAAGAACAGCAAACTCTATCTGTATCCTGTGCTAGGTCAAATGCTAACAGAACTACCATAAATCTACTGTTACTGAATGGGAGCAGCAACAAATTATATGATGAATGATATTATTAGTTATAAACTTAATAACTGCATATATATCAAACAAAGATGGTAAACAGAGAAATAAGTTATGTCAAGGGAAGATAGCACACGCAGAGCCAGACTCTCCTTCCACAGCAGCTGCACCACCGCATCTTGAGCAGTAAACTGCATCTGAAGACCAAAACAAGAACATCACGGCACCTTTTTAAACGCATGAAAGACTTGAATCATACCATACAAGTAGCAGTAAAAAACGACAATACCACTTATGAACTACCGATTCCTGTTATAGCATCCAAATGAGCAAATGAAAAGCATGAACCTGCATTGTTTAAATGTCGATCAAACATTCATTCCATTATGTCACCGAAACAGTGCCACTGCAACCGATTTATTCATAAGCAAGAAGATAATACGATAAGTTCTTAGGTTTCATAGCATCAAAATTTCAAAAGCCAACAAGCACTTCCAAAATAGCACTAGAAAGCCTAGCACTTTCTCTTGCATTTAGCATGCCCTAATAGTGCTCAGGGTGGACAATGTAACATATAGCTTGCAAGTTGCCATCACACAGCATTTAGTGTTCACAACAGACAACTACCTGGAACACATCCCACGTTAACAGCAAGCTGTTCTAAGCCTTCTGTCCAAAGGCAACCAGAACTTGTTAATAGTAGCTACAGAAATTATCAAAAGGTTGTAGATTAGACAATTTCCACAATAACCATGTGATAATGACAAGTTTAATAAGTAAGCATTTAGTTGCCATGTACGATGGCTAAGATTAAAACATGAGCCGCATATATGGAAGAATCAATCCAAGAGTAGCACCGCAGTCTGCAAACCACCAAAGCTGCAATGCAAAAATATGAGAGAACAGTCAGTAAATAAAATCCACAAACCAACAATAACACGGAATTGAGTTATCAGGCAGTCAAAATAAGACAAGGATAAGAAATACATCAGTTGGGTATAATAAAGTACCATGCCGTACAAGGCAAGCTATATACTCACTCCTACAGACTGGTTTTCTTTTTGCATACCTTCTCAAGAAAATCCAATTATCTGTTTCGCAGCTCAAATAACAGAGTATTTTCCAGTTTGGGCAGAACCAGGAAGGTTCAAAGCATGGTTAGCA
Source organism: Oryza brachyantha (assembly GCF_000231095.2). NCBI lineage: Eukaryota > Viridiplantae > Streptophyta > Magnoliopsida > Poales > Poaceae > Oryza > Oryza brachyantha. The sequence goes on from NC_023170.2 coordinate 2,454,964, forward strand.
CAATCTTCAAGGACACGCTTCAATTCTGCTTTTGCCTTCTTGACAGATAGCTCAGTGGGGCCCTCTATGAACAGGTACAGCTTGCGCTCATTTGCACCAACAATTTTTCCTTGAGGAATAAACGTTCCCCTTGTAGTGATTGCAGCTCCAGTCCATTCCTGGATAGGACCCAATGTCTCTTTGTGAGTGATCTTCCAGCGGGCATTTTGTGGGAAGTCATTAATTTCAAGCTCAGCCTCATAATGTTCTGGGACGGCATGTGCTTGTATCCTAGCCAGATTTTGCTGTATGTTAAATGCAGCCTGCAGTGCACGTGCTGTGGCCTCGTTATTCTGTGCATTTGAAGCAATGGCTAGAGGAAGCAAGGGCCCTACAGCAGTGCCTTGTGTTTGCTGGTTGGCATTGCTAGCAGCCTTGGCTGCAACCAAAGCAGCAGCAGCTTGAGCAGCAGCAATAGCTTGTGCCGCAAGGTCGCCTCCTGCCTTACGAACCCCTCCTTCCTCATCAGAATCTGAATCTGATTTGTCCTCCTCGTATCCATATTCCCTTGCCTGAGCTTTCTTAGCAGATTTCCTTGCTTCATCCTCCTCTTCATTGAACTTGAAACCGCTTCCACCATAACCTGTTCCATGGGCCTGCTCTGTTCCCTGCTTCACCTTTGCCATAAAACGATCAGCTAGACTTTTAAGGTCCTCTGGAACAGCCTGCTCAGAGAGCTCCAAAGCTTTAACAAGGTCTGGAGCATAACGCTCCTCTTCCTCAGAAATAAAAGTCACAGCAAATCCCTTCCTCCCAGCACGGCCAGTTCGCCCAACACGATGAACATAATCCTCATAATGGTTTGGGACATCATAATTCACAACAAGCTCAAGCTCCTTGACATCTAAACCCCTAGCAGCAACACTGGTAGCAATCAGCAAGTTGCATACATTGCTCTTGAAATCAGCAAGAGTTGATTCACGGTCAGTCTGGTCTTTCCCACCATGCAGAGATAGGCATGGATATCCATGCTGGAACAGGTCTTTGAGTAGAGAATCACATTTATCTTGTGAATGGACAAAAACAAGAATTTTGCCTTTATCAAACCACTCTCCAAGCAGCTCCAACAGCCTCAAGAACCTCTCATTTTCTGGCCGCACCTCAACCAGTTGAGTGATATCCTTGTTGACGACACTCCTTCCGCCCACCTGGATCTCAACAGGCTTGGTGAGCACCTTCCGTGCCAGTATCTCCACCTGACGTGGAAAAGTGGCTGAGAAAAGAACTGTCTGCCTATCTGGGCGGGTATTCTGAACTATCCGAGTAATCTGAGGCTCAAAACCCATATCAAACATCCTATCAGCTTCATCCATCACCAAGAACGTAACTCTCCGAAGGTTAGTAATCTTCCCACTGCTTGTGCAAAGGATATCGATCATTCTTCCTGGTGTACAAACAACAATTTCTGCACCCCTCTTCAGTTCACTAATCTGTTGGGCAACCCCTGAACCTCCATAGATAGCAACACAATTGATGCCAAGCACCTTCGAGAACTTCTTGATGTCTGAATGTATCTGAACCACAAGTTCTCTAGTGGGAGCCATTATAAGCCCAATTGGGCCATCCCCAGGCACAACAGCTGGCTGGTCTTTGACATGCCTCAGCATTGGTAGGACAAATGCAAGAGTCTTGCCTGATCCAGTCTTTGCGATTCCTATACAATCACGACCACTCATTATGATTGGTAATGCTTGTGCCTGTATAGGCATTGGTTTCTCAAAACCAAGTTTCTTGATTGTATCAAGGAGCTTGCTGGTAAGCCCACTCTGCACCCATGTCTTTATTGGCTTGGGTACATCTTTCCCATGCACCTTGAGCTCCAACTGCTTCCGATAAGCTGCCACTTCCTCAGTGGCCATCTTTGTAATGTCTTTCACCTCAATGTAAAAATTCTTCCGGAACGGCTGGTAGTCGATCTTAGAATGGTCAACAATTGCCAACTTTTCCACCTTTGTCTTCTTGACACGTTTCATGAACTCCTCATCGTCCTCATCTTCTGATCCATCCTCGTCATCCACATCATCATCGTAATCTGAGTCCGAGTCTTCTCCTTGAATAATTCTCCCCATCACCTTCTTCGGCCCTTTCTTATCCCCATCAGTCACAGCATCCTTCACACTCTTATCATTCTTGTCATCCACATTGGCAGTAGGCATGCTCTCCAGCTTTGCGACCTCTGGCAACACCATCGAGTTCATGAATGCATCAAGCGGATCGATTTCATCATCCTCATCCATAGCAGTGGCGCCATTTGCATTACTATCCCCATTCTGAGTATCAACGTCCATGATACCAGCACCAGAACCACCATTATCATCTGACTTCTTAGCGTCCTCCTTATCCCCCTCCTCATCGGACTCCTCGCCATCCAAGGTCCACTTCTTCCCGGCATTGCCACCATCATCCGCTCCAGTGGCGGCAGCTGAAGTGCCAACTCCGGACTCCTGCTGCTCACGGCGCTTAGTCTCCTCCTCGCGGCGCTTCATCTCCTGCCACTCCTTGATGCGGCGCCGCCGCGTCTCCATCTCTTCATCCAGCTGCTGCTGCTCCTCCTCCTTCTTCTTCTGACGCCGTCTCTCAGCCTCCTCCTCATCCACCTCCTCCTCCTCCTCCCTGGCAGCAGGCGGCCCCTCCGGCTCCGCGTCGCGGTGGTGGTGCGAGGACCGGCGGCGGCGCTTGCGGTCGCGATCGTCCTCGTCCTCCTCCGCGTCTCGCCTCCTCGACCTCTCCCTGTCCCGGTCCCGGTCCCGGTCCCGGTCCCTGTCCCTGTCCCTCTCCTCACGGTCCCTCTCCTCGCGCCGCCGTGCCCGCTCCCTCTCCTTCTCCTCCTTCTCCCTCTCCCGCTCCTCCCGCTCCCGCGCCTTCCGCTCCTCGCGGTCCCGCTCCTTCTCCCTGTGGCGGCGCTCCCGGTCCCGGTCCCGCTCGTCATCCCGTTCCTCGCGGTGGTGGTGACGAGACGACGAGCGCTCGCGGTCCCGGTCCCGGTCCTTGTCGCGGTGGTGGCGGGAGGAGGACCTTTCGCGGTCCTTATCCTTGTCGCGGTGGTGGTGCTTGGAGGAGGGGACGTCGTCACCAGACCCCATGGCGGCGGCGGCGGCCGGCGGCAAAGGCGAAGGCTTCGAGATGCGGCGGAAACCCTAGCGAGATGTGGTGGTGGGTACGAGATTTTTTTTCCCTTTTCTTTTTTTTTCTCAAGTTATTAACGGGTTATTAGGGGCGGTAATACGAGCGCACGTCACCATAGTCGGAGGCTCAGAGCCGGATTTGGCCTGGACACCGATTTGATATCTCATTTTTTTCAATTTCTGTAACATTTTCATGCATAATGTTATCTTGACCTATAAAATAAACAATACTTCCTCTGTTTCATAATGTAAGAAGTTTTAGCTATGCTTAGATTCATTTATTAACCAATGTATATTGTTTATATATATGTCTATATTCATTGATATCTATATGAATTTAGGATATAGGATACGCTAGAAAATGTTACATTATGAAATGGAGGTAGTATTATTCTAAAATATAAGAAAAAATTGAATAATGTATTTGTATTTGGTTAGTTAGCACATAATATATGGTTATGACATAATCTATGGAAACATTCGGCATTCAAATATTTATGAAACGCTCGTTGCTATAATATAAATACTGGAATATTCATCGATATAAAGTTGTTTTTTTTACAACTCATGAGTTTTGTTGAATAATAGTCATGTAAGTAGGGAATTAGTAAATGTGAAGTTGACAGCATTGCCTTCTTGTAGGAACTCTTGTAAGACATCTTAATTCTTAATTCTCTTACCATAATGTCCGGCACTTCACTTAGGTTTCTTGATATCTATCTTTATATCTAATGGTTGAACATGTAAAAGAAGTTGAAGAGTGGAGCTAAAGCATTGTTTCTAAATATATCACCCGAGGTGGAATTATCCATAAGAATCTAGCATGGTCCGTTCAAGAACTTAGACTATGTTGCAAGCTATCCAGAGTCCAATCAACCGCCTATAAATAAAAAGTCTTAGTTGAGATATGTTTTCACACATGAAATATCGACTTATAACAATTAAAGCAGAGTTAAAAATTGTAAAAGTAAAAAAATAAAATAGCAAAAGACAATAGATTTTCACTCTCGAGTATTAAATGCCAATAGATTTTTATGAATCAAAATTATGGAATGCTACCAAAATCCTCATTGCATAATCTAACTCATGAAAGATTAAGTTACGCTTGTAAAACTCACAAACATTTAGATCTGCTGCAACAATTCACTCTTTGTTGCGTACTCCCAACGACGAGGTATCCTCTCCAAGCATACTGGCCTCCTCAAATGCGAGAGGAGAAAAAGGGTTGCCACTGATACAAGTTACAATGAGCTAGCGAGATCCTACACTCACTACGCCTCAAAACTCGTGGAAGAGACTTAGACCTTCCACATCATCATCCTCCTAGTGTTATCACACTGTCATTGGATGTCATCCTCGCTATCGAACTTCCCACTTACATGCCATAGAGGTGGGATGAAAAGGTAATGAGCAAAAAAAAATATCTCCACCATTAACCAGACGAGCTCCAACTCCTATGCACATACAAGTGGGGTAGGGAATAAGAAGAGAGACAAATGGGAAAGAATTAGTAGTGGAGAGCGCACATATGTGGCAAACATAGACATATGAACTGTCCTACCATAACGAGTGCTCAAAGAAAGCATTCTCATTAGTTAAATGTTTCACAATTATATGGATACACATGACGCATGCCCCTATTAATCCATGATCTCACTAAAATTATATTAAAAAGAATATCACGATAATTAATCAATGGCCTCACTAAAATTCTAATAATAATAAGACAGTATCATGCTTGTATTAGTTAATCGGTCATTCATGATATAAAGGGATAAAAAGACATCATACGTTATGTGTTTTTTGCGATTACATGGAAGATGCACGTCAAACACTACTACACATGCTCAAAGATGTAAATACCATCAACAAATCCCTATTCTCACAAATATTCTATTAGAAACGCATATGCATGTGTGTAATATTCATGGGTGCTCGGATTCGAGTGGCCTTGACGTTGCTTCCTATGATCTAGGTCGTCCAAACTAAATAAATTAATAAGAAAATTAATGATCATTAAACACATTGAAGAGTAGTACAAATGCATGTAGATTATGGCTTGATATCAAAACCATCCTTTAGGAAAATTTGGTACTGTCAAATGTTACAGTTACCAATATATTTTTGGTAATGTAGAGTTATTTAATAGTATCCTTAATCTCCCTCGAACAGTAACTCAATATGAAAATACAAGTATTGTTTGGTTTGATAAATTTATCAAATGTATGTGCAGTGCCTTTTGTATGAAAAAACCCCAAAGTAAACAAATTTTGGTATAAAAAGATATACTTGACGCAAGCTTGACTTATGGACTTGTCAAATTTAGGATAAAATTAGAAATGATAGCAAACCAAACCAACTTGTGGTTTTGGTAGCTGGTACTACCATGGCTATCATATGATGTACTATATTAATGCATTGTATCCATATTTGCTATAGGGCAGGCGGTTTCACTTCAGCTAGCACAGGAATGAAGAACATTGCTGATTGTTCAGTAAATAATAATAACAAGCATACATGTTGGAACCCGGAGGTGCATATGTCACACCACAATGTTTTGTTACTTCAGTCAAGAAAGGACAACATTACAATTTAAGACTGAAACTGTAACTACAAGAGATGATGATATCATCTACGACCAAGGCGATTCAGTGCTATACAGTCCCAAGATAATGTAGCTGCCTTTTGAGGAAGCAAGGACGCAACATGCTTTTCTTCTAGGGATCGCCAATCAGTCTACAGCCATGGCATCTGAAGCACCGCCACTACCTTCCTCTATGCTCATCTTCTGCTCTTCGGTGGCAGCTCTCAGTTCTTCCGCTATGCTCCTCTGCTCATCTTCGATCGAGATCTGCAATTCCTCAACCTGTAATTGATACAAACATCAGAAATCAATAGGCATCATTCTGTTTGCAAAAAATATACTAGATCCAGGCATGAGTATGTTAGGAGGCTTCAAGCAAGAGAGCGAAGTGTATGATATGATCAAAACAACTACAGTGGTCTTCCAAGTTCCATTCTTAGATAATGGATGCTAATAGTATAATTTGATGAGAGTGAATGTACCAACACATGTAAAATTCGATGTGTCATATTTTACTAATCTGGCACATCATTCCTAAACATTGTTTTGTATAATGGGAAACATTGCCTGTAAAAGTATCATTTTAGCCTAGCATGCAGATTAATCAATTCCAACGAGGTATCATCTGTACTACATAGTAAACAGAAAGGAACAGGGCATGATTCAGAAAAAGTAAAGGAATATCACAAATAAACTCACCACATGAAGAAGAAGAGCAAACTGCTTCTTCCTTAGTTCAAGAGTCCTTATACATGCTGTATTCTCAGCCTCCAAATTAGCAATCTCCTTTTCAAGATCCGCAATGAGCTTCTCTGTTTCTGATCGTGGAGGTTGCAAAGAAACCATTTTTCTGATTGCTTCGCACTCCTCTTTGTGCTGCCTCTCAATCTTGCTCTGTTCCAGTTGCTTCTTGAGATCCTCAATATCAGTCTGAGCTTGCAAGATTTGCCGCTGAATCTCATCTTGTAGCTCGTTGAAGCTCTCCTTCTCCCTAAGGTTTGCATCAACCACGGCCTTGCTTTTAAGAAGAGGCAGCTCAAAAGTATTGATTTCCTGTAAAAAGGACTTGTACAGCCTCTCACAATCGCTGATGTTGTCTGCATCCTTCTCAACCTCAGTGGCAAAGGACATGAACTTCTTCTGAAGCTTCTTCAGTGGTGGTTCACCCCTGGTAGTTGTTGTCCTGGTCAGAAGCCTATGTTTAATAATTGCATCATCTTCCTGTGGCCCAAATGCATAGTGTGCGGACATGTCTCCGCTCCTTCCAGCAACTTTCCTCCCTTTGGCAAGCATTTCACAGTTTGAGGGATCCAATAACCGAAATCAGCACAGTGCTATGATAAAAAGGAAACCATATCATTTTGAGTCAATCAAATTTAGCTGTTTTTACTGACCACAAATAGAGGTTAATTAATTCATCTACAGGAAAATAGACATGAATGGATGGGCATAGGGTAACTCAGTAGTAAAACACAAAATCAGACAGCAGTGGTATGCGCATGACTAAAAAAATGATGGTGCTAGCATCACCAGACTGAAAGTCTGAAACAAGATTCATGATCACAAACACCACAAATATCCGATCAGCTCTGGAGCTGAAGGGCATTCAACCAGCCAACATGATAATGCAACCTACACCCACACGGCCACACCCATCCACACAGCACAATATCCACAGAGAGTGACTCAAGAAAGACCAAAGGTAGGAATGTGACTTGTAGGAAAAAAATCGACTACAAACAGATTGCCTTTCCCTTTTTTTTATGCCAGATAGACCATTAAGACACCAGGCAATTGAATGAAAATAAATAATTATTGAATATGATCATGCATGCCAGACTAATATCAATGACTTGTAACTAACTAGAGGTGTTACTGTATGTTCTCACATACATAGAAATGAAAACTAGGTTTGCACACATTTTTTCAAAAGAAAAAATATCGATAAACAGTGTCATCATCTCTAGAAAATTATGACTATTAACAATTTTCTGTTAGTAAAAACATACACGATGCATCCTAGCATAGTAATTAGCCACCAACATGTTAGAAAACAGTACTTTCTCAAAAAACCTACATGTGAGAACAAAAGTACATGGTGCATAAGTATATTATCAATACGAGATAATAAACTGAACAACCATTTTATGTTAAATGATTGACTCTTCAGCAACGGAAGACATCTAGGTCCGCAAAAATTGACCACCCAAGGTGCAAAAGATCAACCATGCATACTGTGTGTTTCATGATAACAAACATTAAACTAAACATATCCCAGAAGTAATAACATAGCTAGTGCTTGGCACAAATCAGAAGACAGTAGGTTCTTTACATAAGGGGGACATTATTATCATGAAAATTCAAGGTTGCTGTTGTGCAGCAGCAGGACTCAAAGACTTGAGAAACTCAAATTTTAACTAAAACTAGAACTAGAACCATCTTGCACTTGAATCTATTTGCAAAAATCCCTAGTTTTGCACATGACCAACCATCCCCTATGAGGAAGGTCCCCCCCACTCCCCACATCACAAACCAAGAAGTCCCCCAGTTATTTACCTTATGAGCTTCTAGCGTCGAGTCCTCGCCTCCTCGGCGGAGGTGGGGAGTGGCGAAGAGGCGGGGCTCGTCGCCGACGGATGTGCTCGGCCGGAGATGGGTGGATTGGCCGCGGGTCAGCGGGGGCGGACTCCAAAGGGCGCCACAAGGGGGGGGGGGCGGGGAGGGGGTGTGTGGCCGGGAATGGGATGGCGTGGGGACAAGGGAGGACGACGAGGGAGACAGCGATCTCCTCGGCGGCGGCGGCGACCTGGGGACTCGGGGAAGACGACGGCCAGAGCGAGAGCGTGTGGGGCTATGGGATCCGCATCGCGTGGGCCGAGAAGGCCCATTAGAGTCATACGGGCTTCACGCCTATGGCCCATGGGCCTTTTAGCCTTTCAGCAAGAGGAAGCCCACTAGCCAACGGTATACTACTTCACCCGGCCTTTTTCCCGCCAGCCAAACGAGGCCTGTGTGGGTGGCTGACTTTGTCGGTGCCAGCGTGGCACCAAAGTACGAATACTATGTCCAGGTCAGACTACCTTGTTGTCCAATAGTGATATACTTTCTTAGTTTTTTCTTATTTCACGTCATTGATTTTACTTAGCCATTCATCTCCTAGAAAGTCTAATTAGCGCGTGCGTGCTAGCAGGCTTCACTCGTGAACACGTCCACCCCAGGATGAAGACGACCCGTTTGTTCTATATATTGTTCATCGCCGGCCCATTTATTTTACGTATAGTCTTTTTACTTTTATGTGTATAAAGTTTTTTACTTTATGTGGTTTTGAGCCCATCCAGATCTCTTTTTTTTCTATAAAATTTAAGGGTTATATATAAAATGGGTTAGAGCTAATTTTTTATATATTTTTAAGTTAAAAGTTTTTAAAGATTAAATAGGTTATAAAAGAACGTAAGAGCCTTAGCCCACTAACACGTATATCTATCCGTTACAGTAACAATAAAAGGATGTGACTATATGTCAGACATTCGTTCTCCGAAAAAAAATCGAGAGAATCAAACTGTTTTGGTTAATTGACAATGAAATATCAATGTATATGTTACGAGACAAAAAAAATCATTGAAACGTTTTGAAAAAAATATAAAATAACAGAAATATTTTGGGTAAAGTAACATTGAAGGTAAACGTACCGATAAAACATGCAGACAAGTGGAATGCAACATTAAAAATACAGTTAAAAAATTGAAAAACAATCAAACCCAAGTTGAAACATTTTGCCCGTAGGTACAATGCACGTTATTCCTACGATTGAAACATTACAAAGGTTGATAAAATTAAAAAGGGTTGAAACATTAAAAGCATTTGTATCTCACACATGAATATTGAATTTCACGTGCAGAAACAACAAAATAATTGCAAAAGTTATACCTATCAGGCCTTCCTCCTCCAATGACTGTTTCGGTGCCCTTCCTTGTTGCCACGTCATTCCTTGAGCTAGTTTTCATCTTCCTCCTTATGCTACCATTGAAGAAAATTCATGCAGCATCTTGGTCCTTTCCTACCACCTTCTCATGCTTTCCCCATGCACCCTTCCTCCTAATTAGGCAACCTTTGCTTGTGACGTCGCATTGGATATGTCATCGTCGTTCCGCTCAAGGTTGACATTGCTTGAGCCTACTCCCTCGTCCTAAAATAAACTAATTTTTCGCTTTTTACTTTTAATTTTTAACTCTACGTTTTATTAAAAAAATTTTACGATTGATATTTTTGTTTTTATTAGATGATAAATCATAAATAGTACTAATTTTTTCTAATTTCCTGAAAATTTTTCAAATAAGATGGATGGTCAAACGTTGGACACGGAAACCGGAGAATTCGTTTTTTTACAGAAAGAGTTTCTCCTACTCCCTCTGTCCAAAAAAAAAACAATTCTCCGGTTTCCGTATCCAACGTTTGACTATCTGTCTTATTTAAAATTTTTTTAGAAAATTAGAAAAAAATTAGTCACACGTAAAATACTATTCATGATTTATCATCTAATAAAAACAAAAATATCAATCGTAAAAAAATTGAATAAGACAAATAGTTAAAAATTATAGGTAAAAAGTGAAAAATTGGTTTATTTTGGTACGGAGAGAGTATGCCACAAGCTCACGATTAACTTCATCTGATGTCACGCACCCACGGAGAAGAGAAGGTGGCCTCTACAGAGAAATGGAAGGTAGAGACAGCAGAGGCGTCATCTAGACTATAGAGGAGACGAGTCCAGAGGAGAGGAGAGGAGAGGGTGCCTACAGTGCTAGAACATTATAAAAAAAACATTAGCAAAATAAAATTAATAGGCCAATAACAATAGCTTTACGATTATTTTTATGAGTTTTGGTCAAACTTTTGAAACTCCGGATATACCACCAAATAATATTTCGGAATTTAGATTAGAGGCCAAGAAGCTTCGTAGATTTGCCTCAAAACTTACTACCACTACATGCTAATTAAATTATTGGGTAACGAGTATATATTCCAGTAGTACTACTTTATTTGTACCTTTGAACATCCCATACTATATATACATATAATTAAGTACATTATACGTGTCAATTAACAAAGTGTAAACTAGGACGGATCTAGTCAAACATTGCACACCCTCATGTGTGACGAACAGTACTACTCATGCATGAACATACATCCTGCACTTTAAAGGCGATCTAGCCATGAAACAGAATATAATCAAGCAATATACAATCGATCCTATCAGGCATAACAAGAGACAAAGATGCAGAGCTAACCCTATATTAAACAACATCATCACGTGAGCTCTGATCAATTCCCATGGACAATTAATATCCATGCATGGATGGTCAAAGTAAAACCTCTAGCTAGCTAGCTAATTAAGATATAGCAGCATCTGCAAAAGGCATCACCTCCTTTTAACTTTCTATGTTTCTTTTTAATCATCAGGGTTTAATGACTGAGATCAAGGACATTCACGATGACTAGATAATTTATATAGAATTAGATGAGTTACCACGTAGGATAAAAAATAATTACTACAACAAAAACCTTACATATATAATAGTATTTTTTAGAGACGAATTAAAAAAACGTCTCTAAAATTAAGACTTTTATAACATAGAGACATTGTTTAGAGGTATTTTGTAAATTATTTGTAATATTTTTATTCTAGAGACACTTTATACGCAGTTTTCTAGTATCGCTCTAAGAGCAAGTTTAATAGTATAGCCAACTACTAGCTCCAATTTATCTATAGTTAATTTAATAGTCAATTCATATAATAGTTACCTACAAAACATCAATACATGGTCTCACATATCATATACATATTTTGTCTTAGAGTTTGTGTGTAGCTGGCTATAAATTAGTATCTCACCTCTCTTCTATCTATTCTCTTATCTATTTAAAATATACTTATAGCCGGCTTATAACCTGCTATTGTACTTACTTTAATATTATGTCACACACACGCTCATACTTAGATAGATTCCTCATCGAGGTTAGCCACACACACACAGAGTACAACACACTAGACAAGGTGAAGTCTCCATTCCTATTCTATTTTGGCAGTGGTCAGCAGCCCTAGCTACCAAACCTTCCTTGGTTCTAGACCGCTTTTGTCTGTGCTTCCATGTTATAATATATGTTTATGCTTAGCTCTAATCAGAGCCCATTATGTTAATGCACACATGGATGCATCTTTCATCTTCATCTGATTCACCTTTCTAGGAAGAGTTGACATTGGTTGATGCATCACGATGTGCATGGAGATGGCGCTTCCTCGATCACTTCGATCGAGCCGTTTGTTGTCTTGCAATTATGCACCACGTACGCAAGAGGACAACTTAAGAGCTGCTATATTAGCTGCACTGTCAACCAGGTGATTAACTCTCGAGATTCACACACTCAGGCACAATTAATTTTACGAGCTGTACTGTCTGTGTAAAGATGATGATATTCTTGATGTGTGCTGCCATCGAATGTTACTGCAGACTTTTTGTGCTCATGCATCCAGTGAGACCGTGTCGCCCTATATTGGTATTGCCCATGCATTATATATGATCTCTTAATTTCCTCAGCTCATGCATCCATCCTAGTAATTAGTTAACCGACCATTATTGATTTGCTGAATAATGTTAAGCCTTATAGTTATTAAGTTATATCTTGAGGATTGAAATAGGTCAAAATGTGACAAATATGCATGGAAAGATACCCTAACTGAGGAACTAGATAGCATAGCACATATACATTGAAACAATTTGACCAGATCGACAAGCAACAAATTTGCACTGGCTACAAGGCCACTACATGACCATGGGCTTAATTAATCTATCACACACTTAAGAGAATAGAGCCTAACTAACTAATTAATTAGTGGAAGAAGCATATGCCAAAGCACTGCACTGTGCAAGACAACAATTAAGCCAGTACGTACTGATCATTCATGCAGCTCTAGTATAAGCATTTCGAATCATCTGAAGGAATTCTGAAGAAGTCTGAACTGATCTCTGAACCCTCACGTGCCAGTGCCAAGCCGATCGATCTGGACCATCACATTGATTCAGATCGATCGATATTCTCATCTCATGCCGACTGCAGAGCACAAGAACTAATCTTTCTTCTCCTACCATCACTGCAGCAGCATAGGATTGAGTTTTTTACTGACAAATCAGCCCTAAACTCGCGGTGTCAGCGAGCAGTTCAAGAACGAGATGGGGGGCGTTTACTACTGCAGCTAGCTTCAGTAAACAAATCACCGTTGTTGCATCCATGCACAATTGCGACCTCGCAATTAAGACGAGGATTAAAAATCTAGTAGTAGAATCGTTTGTTGCATGGTGTGCACGGTTTCCGATGCTTCGCCATTAACTCCATGGATTGGAAGACTTGATGCCGTTGCCTTGTTCCATGCATCCCAGAGAGAGAGAGAAAGAGAGGGGGAGAAGAAGAACACGGATCAGCTTTGCTGCACGTCCTCTCTGAATTTTCTCTGAATTTACTTATGTTTCCAAGGATACTATTGGTGATTTGCCCTGCCCTTGCCTTGGGCGGTGTAGTTTTTATTTATTTTACTACTGCTGCAAGTAGCTAGGAGGACGTAAATTTCCAGATGCCATCGTAGTAGATTCGTAGACATGTTACTGCACGATGTGATTCATTTGCTACATGTACAAAATGTGTGATCAACATCAGGATGTGTTTTGTTCTCTCGTTGTCAATGTGTAATCAATATCAGGATGTGTTCTGTTCAGTCAAAGAGCCAGTTCATCTCTGTCATGTTTTGCAGATATTTGCTAACAACTTGATTAATTGGTTCTGTCTTATTTTACTGTCAAGAAAGGCAGTAGATGCTATGATCAATTTCTGTATGATATCACCAAGAAGCTAGGCAGCTAGGTGCTACCGCTTATCAATGTTTTATATATTTTTATTTTCATAGAGATATATGTTTCATATGCTAGCTATGATCATCAATGTTCTGAATTTTTCATTGTCAAATGGATAGGTAAAATGAAAAATTTTCATCTTCCACTTCTGATATCTCAATATGTACCATGCCAAAAAATACTACTCTATATGTATAGATCATTTTTCATACTAATTTGTTTGCATATAAAGAGTCAAAACAATAGACAAACCTTTAGCATGACACAATGAGATCCACACAGCAAAGTGGGTAATTAAGTGTACATGCTGCAGGGGAAGCATAGAGATTCTTGTTAGCACTAATATATACACACATAGAGGAAAGTTCTTTTGACTCTAGGATAGGGGTATTTCCAATTCTCAATTGAGGTGACCTCCAATGACCTCACAGCATGCAGCAGCAGCAGCACAGCAGAACACAGGCAGGGCTAGGCCTCAAACAGTGAAACCATTGTCTGTATTGTGGAGAGTCTTGACAAGCACCAATTCCAAGGACCCAACCAAAAGTTTTTCATGGCATTGAAAGCTATAGGTTTTCCTATCCTCAGGCACAGCTTTGGAGCTGGTTGGTTCTTCCACATAACTCTGGAGAGAGAAGAGCATGGAACTTACAGTTCCTGTTCCTTGTCTGATCTTTGCCATCAAAGAGAGCAGTAGGAGTGCTCGTGCTATATATAATTGTATTCAGGTGGTGTTTAGATTGAGAAAATTTTTGGAAGAAGTGTTACGTAAAATATTTGACCGGATGTCGGAAGGGGTTTTTGACACGAATGAAAAAACAAATTTCATGGTTAGCCTAGAAACCGTGAGACGAATCTTTTGAGCCTAATTAATCCGTCATTAGTACATGTTGGTTACTGTAACACTTATGGCTAATTATGGACTAATTAGACTCAAAAGATTCGTCTTAAGATTTCTTCTATAACTGTACAATTAGTTTTTGGGTTCACCTATGTTTAATACTTTATTTAGATGTCAAAAAATTCAATGTGATGTTTTTGAAAAAAATTTTGAGAACTAAACCAGGCCTCAATTGTTTACTGAAGAGTACATAACTACATATACCTCATTCAATTCAATGTGTTTGAGGTGTAGGAGTAGGAGTAGTATTGCTGTATTGCTGACAGGTTGCTTCTCTGAATACCATGGCATGGTTGTGCAGCAAATGCCATAATACCAGTCGTTGAACAATGCAATACATTGTTTACATGCATCAGTATTCAGTACAGTTTCATGCATGCCATGTGTATTCACTGGGTACTGTATTTATCTTGCAGAATAAAATATACTGCCTTTAATTAGCTCGTCTGAAAAAAGAGGGGTGATGGTTGGTTTTTTCATGAACAAAAATCAAGCACATATTTACAAACGAGAAATAATTTATAAATAAAAAACGTTTATATATATCTTCTAGCAATCTAAAGCTAATGTTGGAAAATAAACTTTAGCGAAAAAATCCTAAAATCAACTCTAAGGTGTTATTTGTTTCTATAAGTTCTAGGACTAACAATTAGTCCTAGGACTAAAACATAAGTCTCTTTTAGTCCCACCCTGTTTGTTTAGATGGACTAAAAGGGACTAAAACATCATTAAATGACCTACTCTATAGCAGCACACATACATAGCGATAGGTTTAGAGTAGTAGAGTAGGTGTACTATAGTCCTTTAGTCCCTTTTAACACCTCTGGGGACTTATGAAACTAGATAGTTTTAGTCCCTTTTAGTCCCTCCTGTTTGGTATTTTAGGGGCTAAAAGGGACTAAAGTGGAGTGACTTATGGATTAGCCCCTCTAAACAAACAACCCCTAAGTTTAATGTTAAATTCAATTTTTGGCTTATAAGTATAAATAGAAATGAAAAAATACGGTGAAGCCTTTTCTATTGACAATAATACTGTAAAAGCTTTGACAACAATCCTGCTTAATTTACAGTAATGCCTGCACCGAAAGTCATGTGCTTGTTAAGTTTCAAAAAAAAAAAAGTCATGTGCTTGTTGTGCACTAGCCACAGGGAGAGGTTCGGTTTAAAGGCAAAAAAGTTTCCATGTGAGAGAAACCACAATGGCAATAGCATGAACAAGCAGATACCTTTACATGCAAGCACATATTACACACTGTTATCACTCAAAAAGGTTTTGGAGTTAACCCCAAACAAGTAGTAGTTCAGACTTCATATTGGGGGTGTATGTTTGGAGGAATGAATGGGTCCTAACAAGAAAAACATGTGCCACCAACCCCAGCATATGTAATGTACCAGTATAAATTTTGTTCCTTTAATATTTTTCCTTGACTTTGAGCTTGGCTGAATATTAGCCGTAACATTTATCAGCGGCCAAAAGCTAATCTATGAGTAAAACATATACACATATACTTAGCGAGTTAGATCGTGTTCTTTTATGAAAATAAACGTAAAGATGAAGATTTTTTTAACTTTTTGATAACTATTTACTGATATAAGCGATAAAATTAACTTTTATAAAGTTAAAAATCTACTCTAGAACGATGGCCCAATAAACTTCTATATAAAAATCTTTTGTAAAAAATATCATTTAATAATTTAGTAAGCACGTGCACAAAAGCTGGGAAAAAACTGTGAAACATCTACATGGAAGAATGCAGCCCTAAAGATCACGATGAAAAACAAATTACAATGAGTACACCAAATCAGTTGTAAAATTAAGTTTTAAAATTAAATTTTGATTAGGACTGATAAGTTGAAGAGTAACTATCGAGGTGCGCTACTCATAGACAAGATTTTTTTAAAATATTTTAATAAATAATATTATTACTAAACATCTCACACGAATACTTTTGCCGACTAAATATTTTTTGGCTACGTCACCCCTTCTAATGTGGCAAAAAAGATCGTCGTGCTAAGCTAGCTGATGTGGCAGTAATCGCTCTCATGTCAAGTGGGGTGACGTGGATAAAATGTTCGAACGATAAAAATATCATATAAAATGTTTAGTAAAAAATATTTATTAAAAGTGTCTTTAAAATTTTAAAAATCGCTGGACATTTATTTGCACTGCATACAGAAAGAACAGGGGACTTTTAGCCCTTTTAGCCAGCCAGCCAACCATGCAAGTAGTAACAAGGTGGTAAAGTGGTAAACTGGAATCTTCAATTTACCCCTCCATTAAGCAAAGACATCTCCAATTCTCCATGCATCCCATCTCTTCTTCAGAGACTTCAATGCCCTGAACTGTGAACTATCACTGCCACTACTGCAGTATTGTGTGCATGCCCTCATACATTATTGACTCATCATCCATTACATGTACCGGAAACAGTTTTTAGCACACGGGTATACATACGGATATACATATATCCGCGTGTTTGCATATCATCCAAATAGTTATAAAAAATATGAAAAATTAAAAAGATAGATTAATATGAGTTATATCACTCCACAAACATGCAAGTTTAAATTTAACTTCTACAAGTTATAGCAAAAATAATAAAAATAATTATGAATATGCGTATAAAAGTTTTGTTTTAGTTTTATTTGTTATTTTGCTACAACTTATAAAAGTTAAATTTAAACTTGCATGTTTGTGGAGTGATATAACTCATATTAATCTACCTTATCAATTTTTTCATATTTTTTAATGATTATTTAAATGACATACAAGCTAAAAATCTGCTTACATCTCCCCCTACTTCTTGGGAAACTACACTTCGCTTCCATAACATCAACTACTCCTACTAGCCTTTCTCTCTCATCATTCCTTCCTTCATTCGTTCATTCTCTCTCTCCTCACAGCATACAACTACGGTTCTTCACATATTCCCCAAACCAAAGAAAGATTACATTTTTACCCTCATCTCTTTCTCTCTCTACCACTCACTTAAAGAGAGGAGCACCATGCATACAAATCCATGTGCACAAAGAAAGAAAGCAGTGAGGAGATTGTGTGAGAAGAGAGTTGAGCTGAGCTGAGCTCTGAAGAAGAAGAGGTGTAAGCTAGAGGAAGAAGAAAGTAGCTGTACCAAAGTGAGTGGTAGAGAGTGGGTGAGATCAATGGAGCTCTTCCCTTCGCAGCCGGATCTTTCCCTCCAGATCGGCCTCCCCACGGGTGCAAGCGCGGCGACGCATGGCCATGATAACCACCACGGCCTAAACGCGAGGTTCTTTGCCGCGGGCGGCAGCACGGCAATGGCGGCACCGTCGCCGTCGCTGCCGCTTCCCATGCCGATGCCGCTGCCGCTGCCCATGGCGCCAGCCGCCGGCGGCGGCCTGCAGTTCTACCAGCACGCCAACCCCGACGCCGCCGCTGCCGCCGCCATGCTGAGGCCCATCCGTGGCGTGCCGCTGTACCACCACCACGCCGCCGCCGCCGCCGCCGCCGCCGCGGCGCCCTTCGTGGCCCCGGCGCAGCTTCCGCACCACGCGGCGCAGTCCGCCGCGGCGCCGTGCTACTGCGAGCCGTGCCACGTCGCCGGCGCGTGGCGCCGGGCGGGCTGCGGCGCGGTGGCGGCGGCCGCGCGCGGCGTGCTCCCGGCGAAGCGCGCCCCGCGCGCGCCGCGCATGCGGTGGACGTCCACCCTCCACGCCCGCTTCGTCCACGCCGTCGAGCTCCTCGGCGGCCACGACAGTACGTGCCCCATGATCCATCTCTCCATCCATCCATAAACTTGATTCTTGCAAACACCACCACTGCACTTAGTACACATCTTCTGCTACTTCATGCCATGATTCTTGAGCAGTTCTTGTGCAAGCTTTAGGTTAACTTGATCTCCATCCCATGAAATTAACTTTTGCTTAATCTTCTTTAATTTCCTGCTCATGTCGATGTTTTCCTGCAGGGGCAACCCCAAAGTCAGTTCTTGAGCTGATGGATGTGAAGGACCTCACCCTGGCTCATGTCAAGTCTCACTTGCAGGTAAATTCACCAGCAGCTAGCTACTCACTCATGTACTAGTACTAGCATCACACATACTCCTATATGTGAAACCCTGATCTGTAATTAGTCAATCCATCACTGTGTAGTAGATGACAAGGTAGAGAGAAAGAAAGATGGGAGTATAGATACATAGATACAGTACATAGTAGAAAAGAAGTTACACAAACACATGCATGGATCTGTTCATCTCCTGGGTCTCTCTGATCCTCTGTCTCTTTTGCCATTCCAGTGCTAATAAGCTAGTACTCCTACCACACACACTGCTCAATGCTGTAGTGTAGTACACACACATGCATGCAATAGATCACACCAACAACATAGTGAGAGAAAAAAGGAGAGAGAAAAAGGCAGTAGGCAGGAGAGACAGTGAGGGAGATGGCCATGGCCAGGCCCAGATGGGGTTAAGCAGCAACAGTGCCACCCTCTGTCATCTTCTGCATTTATGCTACCACTGTTATCATGCATGGAAACTTCTTGGTTACTTGCTACTAGGTCAGGTCATTCCATGTAACAATGCAGTTAGCTAGCTAACCTATCAATCACACACATCATGTATGCATGCATGATTAATTTGCATTGCAAAATGCCAATAATGTGAAAGGGTTTCCATGCATCCTCCTTGATTAGTACCAGCATTCAGATAGTAGCTAGCTGTCATGTCAAATATTTCAGCCCATCATTTTCTGCAGGTGCAAATCTTGTGATGATTTGCCAAGATATAAGCAATATATTCCTTGAATATATCTCTCCACAAGTAGTAGTAGTTAGTTGCATCAGAATTAAATATACATATGTGCAGGAATTATTTCTAATAAAACCCAAGCTAACCACTGTCTTTTTTTGGGTCATGTTGCTTGTTGCTTGTTGCTGCAGATGTACAGGACCGTGAAGAATACCGAAAGGCCGGCAGCTTCGTCAGGTGAACAGTGCAAAATATCTCATATGCTTTGCTAGCTCAAGCTCGCTTTAGAATAGATGCTAGCTTAAGCATGGCTCGCTTTAGCCTTCCATTTTTATTCTATTCGATGTGTTGTGTGTGCTAGCTTCTTCCAATCATCATCAACATCACCTTCTTCTTCTTCACCATCACTTGTGTCTGCTGGTATATTCTGCTCTCTGATTTGATGCATTTGACCAATCAATGGCGCTAATGTGAGCTGTGCTTTCTTGGGGCACCAACAGAGCAAGCTGATGGGTTTGAGAACGGGTCGGCCGGCGAGATCTGCGACGAGAACTCGCTTGATTTGCACGGCGGCTGCCGGCCGGAGGCGATGGCGGCGGCGGCGCGACATGGAAGGTTAGCTGCTTGTAACGATCATGGGAGCAGCACCGGTGCTCATGGCGCCCTGTGGAATAGCTCCTCAAGGTGGTCATCATCATCATCACTACTAGCTTAATTAATTAATTACCCTAGCTAGCTTGTTCAATTCTGCAGTAAACTTGCATGTGTAAATAGAAATATAAATACATCTCTTGTACATGTATGGGGTTGCTTGATTAAACAAAATCATTACAAAAAATTAAACACTAGTGTTTTGTGTGTGAAAAAAAAGTGATGAGATAAAGAAAAGTAGAGGATTAAACATGGATCAAGGTAGCCTTTTGATTGATGTCACCTCACACTGCCAACTCCACACTAACAAGGATGGGGCTTTAATCCTTTAGGTCGGCATGGAAAGTAACAAGCTTTCTTTTTACACTCCACATGCACATCATATCATACATATCCCCAGCTAGTGTACACTAGAATCAGTTCCCAATAAATATGATCTCGATCATCAGAAAGTGCCCTACTCATTGAGACCTGAAAACCTTTTGTCAAGGATCACCTAGACATGCATCGATCTGCATATGCTTCTTTCAATTATGATCTCATTATGCATGCATGGTCCTTTTGTCAGTTTAGAGCATGTACATGAAGTTCTTAGATATGATAGCCCCATTTGTTAATATAGTACTACTTATAGACGAACTGAATAAGTACAGATCCATCTGATTTGTTTAGGAAAACTGGATATTATATGTATACAAGTGTACAGTCTCAAACTAACCATTTTTTCTTCTAAATCTGACCTTATTTTTTTGTCAACATAATGCATCTTCCCTACTAATCATCATGCATTTTTAGGAGAGCTTATTTGGAATGTGCACTTTCCACTAGCTTAATACTAGCTCATTCATATACTTTAAATATCCATTTATAATTGTGATGGTTATATATACTAACAAGAGTTGCATCTATAGGGAGGACTGGTCTGGCTTCCCAAGTGAGTCCAACACTGGAAGCATGCAAACTCTGAAGGTACACATATGTTCAGCTACTAAATCAATTTGCTACAATTAAAAGAGCAAAAGTTGCTTCAAACAGCTATAATATGTACACCTCAGATCATATCATGATCATTCTTGTGCAGGATATGCAGTCCAAGAGCCTGGAGATCTTATCAGACATGAACTCCTGCGTCTCTGAGACGACATCGAGCACGAGCGAGCTGAACCTCGAGTTCACCCTAGGGCGACCTCAAAACCGACCAAATTAACACTAGCTAAGATCAATCGACACCGATCACGGTAGACAAGCGACCTGTGAGAACATCATCATGATCATCGTCGACAAGAATTAGGGGGAGTAGTTTGCAAGTTCATCGATCATTCATTCATGTTTTAACATGGTCCCAATTCAAAGAGTAGACATTGTCATCTTTCACTGTTGAAAAAGATGTTCATGCTGAAGGACAGTGGAAAGGAGGGGAAAGCTAGCTGGATATATAGTGGTAGAGAGTGAAAGCAAGAGCATCGTACCAATGGGAAATGGGGTTAATGTCTAGGTCAATTTAGAGGGCTTTTTATGCAGTTGTAACAATGAGCTATAGCTAGCTGATGGGGGAAGAAAAAAAAGGAGGGAAAGGGTGGCTTTTCTACTGCAATCACATGCATGTCCATGAGCTTTGCTATCTAGATAGCTTTTGTAGCCTTGACAGTAGGGAGAGAAAAGAGATAAAGTTGATCTATGTGTATGCACATTATGCAGAGTGTTGTTCAAGATCTTTAGGGAGATAAGGTGACCATGACAACAACAAGAAAAACATATACCTGCTGACATCCATGTATGCTTATTATTAGTCAGTGATCAACTGTCCTGAAACATGCAAAATTAGGGAAAAGAAACTTCTTCAACTGTGCACAACTGCCCAAGCACTTGCATAGCTTGATCACCTTTTGTCCACAAATAATTTAGGGGTGATAACAAATAAAAAATAATTTGTGAATAAATATTTTATATACGTATTAACAACGATTTAAAAGTCAGGTCTAAAAGCCAAAACCGATAAACAAACTTTTGCATAAGCTAAAATTAACTTTAAATTTAAGATTAAAAATTCAAATGTTAAACTTTTGCATAAGCTAAAATTAACTTTAAATTTAAGATTAAAAATTCAAATGTTGGGTTATAAGCATAAGACAAATGATGGGGGTCAGAGTGGTCAAGCAATAACTTTTGCATTTCACCTATGGAGAAAAATGAATATGCATTTCACCTCTTGGGAAAATTGAATTTTTAAGGGGCTTGTATTGCCTCTAAATTGAGTAGAGTAGAATAGTACTCCAGTATAAGCATGAACAAAGAATGCAAGCAAGGCAAAGGTGATAGATAGATGGACAGGATTGCAATTGCATTGAAGACAATGAACTGAAGAGACCATCTTGACATGCAAGAGATATGTGTGTTGCAGTGTTACTAGAATAGTTTATTGACTATTAAAGAGATATTTTTTATGACTATTTACATAGTATATAAGTATATAGGTGGATATCTACCTGTGTGCTAAAATCTGTTTTCCGTTATAGTGATACTAGTCTCTACAATAGTTTAGTGTATATATATATATATGAGTATATTATTATACTATTAGAGTACTGCCAGTACTTTATGTTTGACAAATGACAACAAGGCCTTTCTGTGCCATATTCTGCTGCTGACCGGGCAGGAAGAAACATTGGGAGCACTGACACACGGCTGCCTATCTATCTTCAGTTCGGCAGCCTAGCAAGAATTCAAGGCCTAGGCCTGTTGACACTTGGGATATCTTGTCCAAGCGCAAAAAATACTCCCATGCATGACTAGATGAATTATCCATGCAGCATGGCAGCTAACAGAATGTTGTGAAGATACATCCATGCATGCATGCACACAAGGATCATCAGGATGCACAGCACGAGAGATGGCATTTCCCACCCATAACATTATATATAGTTTTTATAAACTCTCTATCATCAAGAAACTAGTACTAGACACCACTCTTTCAATGCAAACACCACTATTACATACTTCAATTTAATTAATGCTACTTATCTCACATGATATCTTGGATGTTGTGTAGAAACCATGTCTCATGCAAGACATGGTTTCATTCTGTTTCCTCATTTATTCACTTGCCACATCAATCTTTCATCCTATGTGTCAACTTATTTAATGTTATGGACACCATCCTAGTCATTGGGTTGGGAGACATTCCCAACCCAATGACTAGAATTGTGTCCATAGTATTAAATAAATTGTCACCTAAGATAAAAAAATGATGTGACAAGTGAATAAATAAGGAAAGAGAACGAAACCATGTCTTGCATGAGACATGGTTTCTACACAACATCCAAGATATCATGTGAGATAAGTAGCATTAAATTTAAGTGTGAAATAGTGGTGTTTGTATTGGAAGAGTAGTATCTAGTACTAGTTTCTTGATGATGGAAAGTTTATAAAAACCAAATCTAGTGTTATGGGTTAGGAATGCCCTAATGCACTAAACTAACTATACCTCTTATGGTGGTGTTCTTTCTCTCATGAGTTTTTTTTTGGATATTTTGGATTATGGGATTTTGCGGTAGCTATTGTCTATACGAGGGTACAAAGAATGAATTAATTATTATGAAGATAAAAAATGTTTTAGAAAGAGTAAAATGAGCAACTTGTATATTAAATTTTTTTTGCACGAAACTTATCATCAAGTAGCTTAAAAGTGTGCCAACGAAAACATAGACATCTACCATCATAAAAGAAAGGGCCTATGTCTTGCTATTCCACCATGTGCCATGGCATTCTATTGTTCTAGTATAAGGCCTCTTTGAACAAATAACTATTTAGTAATTATGTAGTATTCCAGACTTATATATTGAACATTTTTCTGTTTAGTCATTTCAAACAAAAGATTGAAAATTTCTAGATCCTATTAAATTCGTTTGGAAGATAGTTAGCAGCTACTCTAACTTCTGAGTAGAAAGTTTCTTTTGAGTCTGTCTGGTAGGATTCCTTTTGAACTAACCCTGGATGCATATTTAGGCCCTGTTTGGAGAGTTTTAGATTTTAAGAAGCAGTTGTTTAGAAGCCAACTTTTGAGAAAAACTCCTAAACCCAACTTCTCCAGCTTCTAGCTTCTTAGTTCATTTTTCAAAAGCTGTAAATACAAATTCTCAGAAGTTGTGGATTGTTTGGGGCAACTTCTAGCAGAAGCAGCTTAACATATGCTTCTAGATTTGTCTCGGTTGTTATGTTACCAACCGGAACTAAACATGTTTATAGGGACATGGAACTTTAGAACCAATACTAAAGCATCTTTAGTACCGGTTCTTAATCTTTGGACCAAATAACATTTATCTGGTAGTGGTTTTCTACCCTAAAATAACCTGTTGTTTTTCATCCTGTCTATCCAAATGTACGATCATTAATGTGTTTTGTATCCTTTGTTCAGCATTTGCAATTTTGTTGGGTAAGCTTGTGTGTATGCATGCATGTTCTTGCCCTGGTGATGGTGGTGGAGGTTCTTGGATGGAAAGTCCTAAAGTAGAATTGTAAAGTTTTAGGGCTGTTCACAACCATTTTGTTTCATAGTTTTCTTTTGCTTTAGTTTGTTGCTCCATTTGTCCCTTAGCTTCCTTTTGCTTTAAGTTGTTGCTCTTTTGTTTTTGGTAGCCAATATAATGGATCAAGAGGCAGCTGCGTTTTGCACTGCAATTGTTCACCAATTTTCAGCCTCCATAGAGTACGATTTCTAACAGCATTATTACCAAAAATCCTTGATTTTTCCTATTTATGCAGATCAAGAAGTAAGGAGATCATGCAGAGAATATGTGTAGTTTAGCCTACACTACAGTCTACAGTCAAAGAAAAGCATCATAGTTCAAAACTCATGCAGTGATGCAGACTGCAGAATAAAAACAGAAGCATGCATGAATCATCAGGCCAACACCAAAGCAAAACCAGGTGATGATCGATCAAGCTAGCCATCTCTGTTCAGGTCAATTTGGGGGTGGGTCAATCTTGAGAGAGAAAAAGATAGTTCTGTGCATCACATTAGTGATGTGACTTGGTGATAGAGAAAGAAGTATAGGAGTATTGGGCATAGCACACACAAGATCAGGAAGAGGTGCGTGCAGAAGAAAACTACAGGAAAGAGGGCATGCAATATATGGAGAGAGGCATAATCACAGCAGACATAGGCTATAGATCGCAAAAGTTTTTGACGGAAGATCACATCAGATGTTTGACTAGATGTCGAAAGAGTTTTGGACACGAATGAAAAAACGAATTTCACGACTGGACTGTAAACCGCGAGACGAAGTTTTTAAGCCTAATTAATCCGTCATTAGCGCATGTTGGTTACTGTAGCACTTATGGCTAATCACATACTAATTAGGCTCAGAAGATTCGTCTCACGATTTCTCACATAACTGTGCAATTAGTTTTTTATTTTGTCTATGTTTAATACTCTATTTAGTTATCCAAATATTCAATGTGATGTTTTTGGGTGAAAATTTTTGGGAACTAAACAGCCCCATAAATGATAACAGCAATCAAGAAGGCAGGAGGAGATGAAAGCTGATGAAGAAGTTATGCCTGCACTGCATTTGCATTGCATCTATCGCCACTGCATTGCACTGCATGGGGAAGGAGCAGAGACCAGCAGACTCCCTACAGCAACTCACCAAGAAACACTACAGTATAATGGAGAGAGAGAGAGTGATGAAAGCTAGGAGTAGGAGTGAATGAATGATGGGTCACTTCAGTCTGGGATCCACATGAACAGTGCCTCTGACCCTGCCCCAGTTTCCTCCCTCTCGTCTCCTTTCCTACGCCTACAGACAGACATGGAAGTTGCAGGCACAGCCATGGCCTCTCTCTCTCTATGTCTCTGCATGAAGGACATGAGAATGCTAGCTGTAGCATGAAGAAGAGAGGAGATGAGATGAGCATCGCATTCTTCGGCTTTGGCAGCTCGAACATGTACAGTAGTAGCTGCAGGACGACCCCAGCATGCATGCGTGCGTCTAGGTAGAGAGAGAGAGCTACACTGCACCTCACACATCATAAGGTAATCATTCTCGAATTATTGGAGGAGTAGCATATATATATATACCCCATCCATGGGAGAGGATCAGAGGAGGAAGAAGGCTAGCTTTCATCCAGAAAGAAACGAATTTGAATCAGAGAGTGGTGAAAACTGTTCGATCTTCACCTTTCGATGAATCTGTCACAGGAAAAAAAGAAAGCATTAGTAGTTGTTGTACGTAGCACTGTGCTGCTACACATTGAGCAGCGGGTAAAAGGTATCATGACAATTTGAAAAGGAAGAGCATGATCATCAGTCCTGTTTCCTTGTGGAAATTTAATTAACTGAAAAGCTGTTCCTGTGCAATTTTTAGGTTTCTGTTTCAGATCCTTGTCCTTTCTTTTTCTATTGTCCGAATCTCTTGATGTCAGCAAATTTGAGATATATAGTGATGCAACATACAAAATTTCAAGATTTTTTTCAGTCTGATTTTTTTGCTTCTGCTTATACTTATAAACCAAAATTTAATTTTTCAATCTTAAATTTAGAGTTGTTTTTGGGGTTTTTTATAGATTATTTTTTATCATTTGCTTCTGGATTGCTAAAAACATGTATATAAAAATTTTATTCATAAATAAATTTTCATTTACAAATATACCGTTGACTTTTTTTCCTAAAAATCTTGAAAAGATAATCCCCTTTATTGTTGGACAACTACAAAATAGTACTAGTAGTAGTAAGTAACCCTATATGCCATACAATTCATTGTGTACATAACATACAAAAACTTGGTTGTTCATATGCCTAATTGAGCTTACTAAATCTCCCTTAATGAAAAGCTAGTAGCTTGTTTTTAGATGAAAGCTTAGCTGCAACTTGTAAGCACATAAAACCAGAATGTAGTAATGCGTGAAGAGGCGACGAATTTTGACAAACCACAATCTCTTCCGGCCCAATTCCTGGCCCAGGTGAAAGCTTCATTGTTACTTTTAAATGGGCTGGTTATCGAAGTGTAATTGCGATCCAGGCCCATGCTTGTACGGCCCATAAAGCTGATAGGCCCAAAGGCCCCAAAAGTCTATTGGCCATCACCCTTAACTAGTCCCAAAGAAACCAATCTACTGCAGCCCATCAAAAGTAACTCGCATTAGCGTCAGTACACGCCCAGAACCTGCAGGCTAGGGCTTGTTCACTTGATTTCCATTTTCACCATTTCAAATTATGCAACACCAAATTGGTCATGCAACAAACTAAACATACAGTTGCCAACGCAAAAATTTTACCAGAATTTGGTAGCACATACAACCAAACACCAATCGACCTTATCTTTACTTTTCAAAAGTTGACAATGCCAAAATTTGGTATTATCAAAGTTTGGTAAGGGCAACAAAGCAAACAATCATCGTATGTTCGAGGATGTTTTACACCCCCATCTTTTCACTTCTGTTCATGCTTATAAACCAAAATTTAAACTTTTAATCTTAAATTTAGAATTCATTTTAGAAGGTTTTTTTCACTGTAAGTTTATTTTACAGCCTTGGCTTTTAGATAATTAAGAATACATATATAAAAAATGTATTCGCAAATTATTTTCATCTACAAATATGCCGTTTAGTTTTTTCCATAAACAATCACCCCTTGGTCTTTTCCATCCAATGTATCTAACCGTTATTCTCCTCGTATGGACAGCTTTTTTTCGATCTTTTGTCTTGTGTTTTTCTTCTCACCGGCATGCAGATGGATGTACAGGAGGCAAAAGGACAAACCACAAGCTGACCCCAGACATAGATATGAACATTCTAGGGAAGACCGGCCAAAACAAACCACAGATCATCATCAATCGATCCTGCAGGGGGTCGTTGGCATCACGTGTTGCATCCAGATGATGCATTCACCTGTTGATCGACAGACGTTTGGTTTGGTTTGGTCACTGCATTGCATCATACCCATCTCTCTCTCTCGAAAGCGACAATGTTTAATCACTGTTATTACGCAGGTATTGACGGGCCGTTGATCCCCACTTCTGCGCCCTGAGATGCACGTAGCTCAGTTGTCATAATTCATGAATTTTCTGCACAGGCACAAGGTATTTGAAAGGCAATTTTGGAAAATTGCAAAGATACCATTATAATTTGCGAAATAGTAGATATGCCATCATGGCTCACGTGTCATTGACTCATGTAGACCCTATATGTGATTGAGATACCAGTGGCATATTTTTAACTTTGCAAAATTATAATGGCACGGTTGTAAATTTCCTTTTTTTTTGTCATTTGGCTTCTTGTAAGTCAAAGGCACATGTTAGTAAGGAAAATCTTAGGTTCAAGTTGATATAAAACTTAAGTTCCATATTCAAATTTTGCAAATTAATTTTTTTAGTTGATTTTAGGGTGTTTTCCCACCGTAGTTCATACTTTAATATTTTTTATTCTAAATCAATAAGAACATGTATATAATAGATTTACAAAACTATATTTTTATCGCTACACACAAAACATGAAAACTATAGCATCAACAGATTAACCATAGTGATTCATCTAAAGTCAGGTGGCCTATTGCTATCCCGTTTTTAATTATAAACATTCTAAGATTCAAATCTTATGTCACAATATAACCATTCTTAGAAGTATTCAAATTATTACATGTCTCATCGATTACTCCATTTAAATTTCTTCCAACCTTAGGGCTTATTTGGTTTGTAGTAGTGTTGGTTCTCCATGTTACCCTCCATATTACCCTCCTATCTTAATTCATTCAGCGTTTATTAAGTAGCACAAAAGTCTTTTTTAAAACCTTAATTTATGCTAATCAACCAAAAAATTGTACATTTAGAACGGAGCGAATACTAAATTTCCACCAAACCTAACCCTAAACATGGGAGCAAGGTAGGTAAAGGCCTTTGCAGACATCCTCAAGCATTGACAAGTCGGCGTGCAGTGCAACGAACCCCACATTTCACATCTGATCCACCTTACCTAGAGATCATATCATATCAATAGGTAGATCAAGGTGAATGAAAAAAAAGACATGCATGCTTGATCGATCCCAAAGATGATTGATCAGTGTGACAGTGAAAAGGAAAAAAAGGATTCATTCGATGACATAAAAATGCTGACCCCTGCTGCCTGTCCTCACTTTGGGACCTTTATTCTTCTCTCCTTTTCTCCTTTCGATCTCAAAAGTAAAATTTAGTTTATTTATTTGAATTAGAGCCGGTCACGGAGTACACATCCATCCACCCGCATTGAGCTGGAGAGGACACTCATTTTGATCCTTTCATGCCTATGTTAAGCTTCCTACATTGGATAACTTTGGAAGAAACAGAGGCGGCAAAAAAATGGACGGTATGATGTTTGAGGTAAAAGGGAGTGCATGTTTGGTTTTAAGCCAAAATTTTCCCTCAAATAATAATTTGATCATTATTTAACTTATGACCAATATTTGCCAATATCTCGCATATCTTTCTAAAATATTGGCATTTCCCTAAAAAAAACTTGCAAATGATTTAGCTTTACTAACATCTTGGCATTGTAGCATTACTAACTCCCATTTTCGAACTCTAGATGTTAAGATTGAAGTCATGGTGTTCATGAATATTAAGCATATATGGACTAACCTTCTTTACGAGCAGACACATCTTTTTGGTTGGTTTCCGACTCTTTAATTGTGCATGGGGGTGTATTCATAGATATGCTAATTTAACATGTGCGTGTGCGCATCTCTCGTGTAATATGTAATCAAAATGTTTTTACTAATGTGGAGCTTAATAAAATTCACTTGCAATATATAATAGTCTGAAAAAAATAACAAGACACGCACGTGCGGGAATGCCAACAATACACAGAGAGACGCGTCGGTGAGGGACGATTATCCAGGATACGCGAGTACGGGGGACCCTACCGTGCTCAATAAAATTGATTGGACCTCTCTCCTTCCCCCACAAGTACTTGCGTTATTATTTTTGAACTGTTTTACTTTCTAATTTTGAAAGTGAATGTTTTGGTCACATCACCCTGATTGGTGTAGCTAAATAATATTATCATAATATGAGGAATTAGCGTGATAATATTATTTTGACACACCATTCTCGTTAGTCAGGACCAAACAAAGTTGTCAATGTTATTTAGGCGCGTTAGGTGAGGCAACGTAGCGAAAAGATTCGGATTTGAAAATAAGTCGTAGGAGACTTAATTTTAAAACTAGAAATTAAAAAGTTTTTTAAATAATTAGCCCAGAGATACGATGAGATGCAATGCATGATGGTAGTGGTGGTGGAGAAGAAGAGGAGGAAGAGGATGACCATGTCCGCAAAAAGGAGAGAGGGGGAAGAGGAAAGCATGCAATCCATATATCGTTTCAAATGCTGCAAACAAAGGAGGGCCTCTGGTTCGTTCCGTGGTGGTGGTGACGCTGATGGCCTGGCCCATGCATGGTCCAACGACAGGCTGGCTCGATTCGGACGGATCGCCGCACGTAGGGCCCGTCATGTCCGGCCCAACCAGCTGACCTCCTCCTCCTCCTTTGCTTGTGTGTCCAATCATCCAACCCAGCGCCACCAACACTCACGTTCTCCAAAAGGTTTTCCTAAAAACATGATATCGGATTTTTGGACACCTAATAGAGCATTAAATATACATAAATATAAACATTAAAATTAATTACACAATTATGGATAAAATCGTGAGACGAAACTTTTAAGCCTAATTAGTACATGATTAGCCATAAGTGGTATAGTAACCCACATGTGCTAATGACGGATTAATTAGGCTCAAAAGATTCGTTTCGCGGTTTCTTAGCGGAATCTATAATTTGTTTTGTAATTGGACTACGTTTAATACTTCAAATATATGTATGTATATCTGATGTGATGTTTTTGCAAAAACATTTTAGAAATTGAACGGGGCCTCGGTCTCCTACTGCTGATGCATACCGGAACCAGCTCGGTCAAGTTGGTTACCCGTGCCGTCTCTTTGCGATCGCCATGTTAACGTGTGTCGGTGATTCACGTCCTCTATTATTACTGTCACTGACACGTGGACCCGTAGAAAAATATAACCCATATATAAGTGACTTTGATGTCATGGACATAGTGGCACGAGATCCTAATCTGTGTGCTTGCTCCATGCATTATTCGTGACCCCTCCGGTCTTAAAACTAGTAAATATGTAGAATTTTTAGACGTGTATTAAAGGTCGGCGGTATTAAACCTTAAAAACCGACGGATGTATTACTTGAGCGAGCACTCACTCAATGTGCGGATACTAAGATACTTGCTACTACTACTGCCATATATTTAGATCAAGTGTGTATATTACTCTATGTAATCTGTTCTTTTTCTTTTATTAGTATTACGTAATCTTATGCAATTTTGCCGTCATTATTTTGGGACAGGATGAGAGGTTTTCCTTTCTCCTCTTTTGAGTGTGTTTGTTGGTAGAGAGGAGCAGGGGAGAGTGGAGTGCCAAGGCTTTCTTGGCAAGGCTGATCCAACACTAGTAGTGGGCAAGCAACACACTGCAAAGTGAAGTGAAGTGCAGGCTCCAGTGATGAGGAAGGAGGGTATGCATAGAAAAAAGTGGAGGCCAAGATTGGGAAATGGATGATCTACCACTTTTTTTGAGTTAGGCACCGTCAGTCACCTTTTGCTCCACACTGCACTGGATCTGCTACTGTTTCTGTTTGCCCCCATGGCTTCCATGTTTCAAGGAGGCTGGCACCAGCTTGTATGTGAGGCCGTTGAATCATGCTTGTCGCGTTATCAAGCTACTCCAGTATGTTACTTTTCATACCACTCTACCAACAGTGTCCTTGAATCCTTGATGATTTTTGGGCCAGCTAAAGATTTGTCATTGGCTTCTAAATCAAATATAAGACCATAACTAAAAAAAATACAAAAATACTATTAGAACTCTCAAAGCGTAGGGCTTTTCCCCAAAAAAAAAACAAAAGCCAAACAACATATTTATAAACAAAAAATAATTTATAAATAAATATTTTATATATGTGTTTTTATCTAAAATCAAAATCTGAAAAATAAACTATGAGTAAAATACTCTAAAATCTTCAACAAATTTTAAATTTAAAAATTTAAATTTTAGCTTATAGTAGCAAAATACACATGTGTTTGCTATGAAAATGTATTACAAAATGCTATAGGAATTTTTTATCAACTATACTAATATCACTTGTTTGAATCACATATGATCTATTTTATAATATCAAAAAATACCATGAGCTAATTTGTAAAAGAACTATAGAAATAAGCGGGACATTTAAATTAGTATAGAAACATTAGCGTAAATGAAAAGATAAATTCACCTGCAAATTACAATTGCACCAGGATTATTTGGTATAAATGGAAAAGAGCTTCTATGCTGCGTTCATCTGTTGCCTTTCTCGTGTCAATCACGAGCCGATCCGTCAAAAGTGAATATACATTGTCCATCAACTCATTACATGAGGAATATATAGATCACACTATCTAGGTGTTTCTTTTTTTTTCTTCCTTGAGCAAATATCTAGTTGTTTCTTGTGATAAACTTGGTTGCTAGTTTGCTCTCTGTCTATGCTCTCTCAAAGTCTCAAACATACAATGGCACATTTGAGCGTGTATTTATTTGTTTATTGCTTAAAAATGGGACACAGATCATCCCAAAGAAGCACCTAAACTCATCACAGAGAGCACTAAACATTCAGCAATTAAGTGTAGTAGTACTAAACAAGTTTAAATGAAATTTCCACTATTTATAATGTACAAACAGGACAGGACATGTACAGCTCCTTCATTCACCATCACTGATGGATTAATTAGCCCTACAAAGTGATGGTGCAGATTTATAGCAGATCCAGGAGAGCAGGACAAAAGAACATTTGAAAAAAGAAAAGAAAGAAAAAGGTCACAAGCACGAATAATGAAATTAAATTTATTGTTTCCATATACTAAAAGAATACCACCACCACCCGGCCGGGCCCACTTCCAGCCTCTCTCTCTCTCTGACTCTTGTCTTTGTCTCCGTATACATACATCTCCCAGCATGTACAGTACAATCATACACCCCACCGGGCCCCACCTGTAAGCCCCCCTCTCTTCCTCTTGCAGTAATGTATAATACATAATTAATTACCACAGGTAATTAAAAAACTAAATCAAATAAACACCATCTTTTTTCTGGACAAAACTAAAAGAAAAAGGGGAGAGAGAGAGAGGAGGGGGCAAAAGGACAAAAAAAAATAAAGGTTATACAAAAAAGAAGAAAAAAATTTCAAATTTTTGGCGCGTCGCTCGATCAAATGCATGCACAGTGTTCAGTGGTAGCAGTAAACTTTTGTGTTTGTGTGTTGTTGCAGCGTGGTTTGTTGTAGTACGTACTCATCTCGTGTTGTTTTGTTGTTGTTGATGTCGTCGTCTTGTTGGTGGTTTGCGTGCTTTCTTCCTCGTCTCCGGCGACGGCGGCCGGGGCAGGTCACGGCCAGCCGTAGAACACGCGGTCGAGCTGCATCTTCTTGTGGGCGGCGGCGTGGTGGCCATGGAGGGAGGACGCGGCGCCGTGGCGACCCGGGCCGTGGATGTGGGGGATGTTGATGTAGAGCACGGCGGTGATGACGAAGGTGAAGGCCCACCAGACGAGCACGACGACGGGCGTCTTGCCGTGCTTCCCGAGGATGCCCTTGGCGAACGGGTAGAGGTGGAAGAGCACCCAGAAGTTGAAGAAGACACCGCCGGCCACCTTGAGCCAGTGCGTCCACTCGCCGTCGAGCACCTTGGCGAAGGCGACCGCGGAGCCGATGATGTTGACGAGGATGATGATGATGGGCGTGATCATGAGCCACGTCCACCGCACCACGTACAGGTCGGCGTAGGGGTCCTTCTTCTCGTCGCCGGCGGGGAGCTTGGAGGTGAGCTTGAACGAGATGTCCCGCCGGAACACCACCTTGGTGACCACCTGCAGCACGGCGGCGAGGTAGGCGGAGCAGCTGGCCGTCATCCAGAACTGCCCGTTCCTGAACCACTCGAACACGGTGACCCCGGCCCACTTCACCTCCAGGACGGCGAGGATGAGCAGCGTCCCCAGCACGATGGCGAGGTACACGTAGAACATGGTGGTCGGCCTCTGCACGATGAAGTGGCCGGTGACGAACGACAGCGCCGGCACGGTGGTGTAGAAGATGAGGAACAGCGCCGTGAAAGGGTAGGTGGTGATGTTGATGTAGGCGACGCGCTGCAGCGGGTGGAGGAACGTGCTCCCGAACAGCGGGTTGTTCCTGGAGAAGAAGATCTCCAGCGACCCCGTCGACCACCGGAGCACCTGGAACAGCCTCTCCGTCAGGTTGATCGGCGCCGTGCCGATGAACGCGTGCGGGTAGATGGAGCAGTAGCGCGACCGCCACCCCTTGATGTGCATCCGGTAGCCGGTGACCACGTCCTCCGTCACCGTGCCGTACACCCACCCGAGGTCGCTCCCCCACCCGGTCTTCTTCTCATACGCCGCCGCGGTCACCGCCACGGCCTCGGCGATCGCCGCCTCGTCCCTCGCCACCGCCGCCTCCGCCGCGAACGGCGACGGGTGCGACGCGCGCGGGATGGTGTCGGCGAACGCGTCCGACTTGCCGTACGCCTTCTTGGGCAGGGGCAGGAACCCGTGCTTCCCCTTCGCCACCGTGGCCGCCGGCGGCGCCACCGGCTTGGCTCCAGGCTTGGTCATCTCCAGCCCGGGCTTCTGGTACCTGCTCTTGGCGAACATCCCGCCGAGGCTGGGGAAGCAGGGCCCGCCGACGTTGATCCTCGGCGGCTCGAACCCATATAACGTGATGCGGCGGAAGAGGCAGCCGGTGCCGACGTAGATGGGGCCCTGCAGCCCGTCGAGCGCGCGCAGCGTGCCGTCGAAGAAGATGCGGTTGTGGTTGGCGTACAGGTCGGTGGGGTCGACGCCCTCGAAGCGCTGCGGGAACTGGACGAAGGCGACGGTGTCGCTGTCGCGGCCGAGCATGAAGCAGATGCCGGCGCGGAGCGCCTGCGAGTTGTTGATGTAGTGGTCGCAGTCGAGGTTGAGGATGAAGGGCGAGTTGGAGAGCACGGCGGAGGCGCGCGTCAGCGCGTTCATGGCGCCGGCCTTCTTCTGGTGGTTGTGCCCCGGCCGCTTCTCGCGCGACACGTACACCAGCATCGGCAGCCGCACGTCGACGCCGCTGAAGTCCAGCGGGTTCTCCGCGCTCGCCGGCGGCCCCAGCTGCCTCGTGTGGCTCGGGTGGTCCAGCAACACCTGCACAGTCAAAAATCATTTACTGCACAGTAAAAAAAATAACTTACTGCTACTATTAACCGCCGCATCATGGTTAAGTTAACTAACTAACTACATGTACAGGTAACAGTAAGTGAGGTTGATTAGTGGATTTAATTAACTAACTAATTAACTATATGTACAGGTAATAGTTACTGCCACTAACAGTGAGTAACCAAGCAATCAATGGGAAGCGGTGATTAACAACAGAAGAGATGGAGGTGACGTTGATTAGTGGATTTAATTAATAATTAATAGTGATTGCACTAGTGGTGCTGTCTGGGTGGAAAGGACCACCCCAACCACTGCTACTAGCATCTCGTTCAGACAGCCCTGCTGCATGCTGCTAATGTGCAATTAGTGCGTGCGTGGTGGTTGCGCCCTTGACTATCACCACGTCAATTCCGTCAAAATCCCACACACGAACACAGTGCCACTGACAAGTGATCACTAACTAACTAGCCCATCCAATCCCAAGATAACAATAATGATTAAGATTAAGAAGAGAGAAGTAATTAGGAGAGTGATTACCAGGACGATGCCGGCGTGGTCGCCCTTGCGGTGGTTCTCGGAGGGCTCGATCCAGGTGCCGTCCCACTGGGAGCCGTCGGAGGTCCAGGTGGCGAGGGGCTCGCCGTCCTTGAGGCCGGCGGCGGCGTTGTAGGAGTCGGAGCGCTGCTTGATGTCGTGCTCGAGGGCGTTGATGCGGGCCTTGAAGTCGTCGTACTCCTTGCGGACGCGGCGGCGGTCGTTGACAAACTCCTCCTGCGCCCTCCCCATGTAGGGGTGGGACTTGAGCTCGAAGTAGCTCTCGGGGCCCCGCGGCTCGATGGCGTGCTTCCGGCAGAATGGCACCCACAGCGTCGCGAACTTGGCCGCCTCCGCCATGGCCTCGTAGGTGAGCAGCATCCCGGAGTCGTCGGAGAGGTAGCAGGTGTTGCGCTCCACGGGGTAGTCGGCGGCGAGGATGGAGAGGATGGAGTTGGCCGTCGATAGGATGGGCTCCTTGATGGGGTCCGCCGTGGTGACGAACACGTCCAGCCCCGGCAGCGACGACGTCCCGTCGGGGTGGTCGAAGCGGCGGCGGAGCACTGCGAGGTCGGGCACGCGGTTGATCGGGTTCAGCTTGGGGAGCTGGTCGAGCAGCCACGAGAAGCCGAACCAGAACTCGCCGGCGATCGACGTCACCCACAGCCACATGGCGTCGGGGTTCTTGTGCTCGATACGCCATATCACGAACAGCGTGAACGCGATCAGCCTCACGAAGATCAGCACCCTGCACCCATCCATGGCCGTCCAATTGCACCATTAATTAACCACATCGATCACTTGCTAATAGTAACAATTAATTACTCTACTCAGATAGTAATAATATATTTATAATCTAATTGTGGTTGGTTGGTTGGACAGGTAAAATTGCGGGTAATTAAAGAAGAGCAATAATGATTGGAGGTGCATATGATATGATATGCACGGGCACGATGGAGGCGCAATTATTGGGGGAACATGGACCATGTTAGGCACAGCTGATTACTGCTACAATGCGAGCCCAGCATGAGGAGGAGGAGAAAACTGTCGCCACTTTTAATTTATCTATATATCTATCTATCAATCCTCTTCATATACAATTTGTATATATTTATTTATTTACAATTTGTATTTGTATTTTTTTAAGAAAAGTATGGATGGTAAATAAAAACAAAAGGGTAGGGGAGAGGAGCCAATCATGTGACAGCGAGGAGTGCGGGGGGCGACAGCTGGCAGTCAAATGGAGGGGGAGGGGGAGGTGAGCTGGCGGTCACGGCCTCGTTGCGCGCGGGGCACCGACATGCGGCTGTCTGTCCGTGGGCCCCACCTAGGGGCGCATTGAAAGCGCCAGCCAGCCACCGTGGGTGGGCCCCACGCCAGTGCTCCCCTAGATTCGTTGCTGCATCATGCTTGCATGGACTTGTTTCTCCCCCCTCTCTCTCTATCTCTCTTATTTTCTTTAATTCTTTTTTTTGCCACTTCCATCTCTCTCTTTCTTTCTATGGGAGAGGAGAAAAGTTGGTTGCTGTTCTAGTTGTATTGGTTCCAAAAAGAGGAAAGGATTGGAACCTTCTCCCCCTCCTAAACTAGTGCAAGTGTTTTCTCTCGAGTGCTCACAATAATACACTAGAGTAAAAAAAATTATGCATTTTCTGTAACTAACTAATTTTGTGGCCAAGATTATGTACTTTTTTTTGTGGACCTGATGGAACTAAATATAATTATTACACAAGTGCATCAAGACCAAGCTATCCAGCTGTAATTTCGTACTACTACTGCTACTACTAAAATGTACTCTCTTTTCATTCATGGCTCTTGTTAGTGCAACCCTGACCCCTCCTACACAAACACACATTTCATCTTTTGCACTAAAGCTTTATTTTTTTTCTCTCTATCACTTTATGATATGCTAGTCTTTTTCTCCTCTTTCTTTACCACTACACACCCCAAAAGAAAAAAAAAACAGCATTCCAATCATTTCCTTGGCTAAATCCACACAAGGAGCACTACAGCTCCATCATCTAGAACAGCCTAAACTCACCACTCTTTTTAAGTCTTTTCACCTAAAAAAAGCAGCTTCTTTTATTCTCTTTCCCCTACGGTGCCAAAAAGATTACCTTCTTTACTAACCCTCTCCAAACCAAAAACTGCAGGGAAAGGCAAGAAGGCTTTTCATTCAATGGTGTTTGCTTGGATTCACATGCAAGCCATGCATCCTGCCTGCCTCTCCACGGCAAAACACAACTGAATTCACCTCGGATTCCCCCCATTTCCGGTTAAAATTTGCCCGAATCTACACCCACCCAATCCCCCAAACAGTAAGTAAATCGACCACCCCTAAACTAGTTAAAAACACAACTAGCAGTACAGTGAGTCTCATCCTCCTAGGAGTAAATTTTACTGATGCATCATTAATCGAATTTTTTTATGAGCAGCCAGCTGGATGGCGGGCCCACACGCCAGTGAGTCGCAACGATTAACTTCCCCCCGCGTGGGCCCACCGTACAGTGGCTCAGGGCGGCAATGCGACAGGCTCCATCCACGGGACGGGACGCGCTATTTTTGGTCCGACTCGAGCAGCAAAAAAAAAAATCGCTACGTGGCGCGTCCCCATTGGCCCAGACTCTAACGTGCACTTGTCTCCTCGGATTTAAACCGGATTTAATTTACTGCACTGCTGCTCCCCTCGCCCACAGTAATAATTAACCAGACCCGGTTTGCACTCTTCCTGCTAAAGCTGGTAGAAATTAAACTAGCTTGCTGTTGTAATTATGTTTTATTATTATTATTAACACCGACTAAATTAGTTATTGAGCTACTTAATTGTGGAAGAGACGGTTAATTAGTTGTTGGTTTTTTTATGGTTTTTTTGGAAAAGAAACGGTTAATTAGTTGGAGCTGGAAGAGTGCAGCAATGGAGGAGTGAGAGAGAGAGAGAGAGGCTGAGGTGCTTACCGGTAGGGGTGGAGGAGGACGCCCTTGATCTTCTCGGTACGGAAGACGGGGCGGTCGTCGAGGGCGTCCTGGACGCCGCCGGCGGCGCCGTGGACGTCGTCGCTGTCGCTGAGGTCGACGGCCACCCAGCTGTCGTCGTTGACGGCGCCGATCTGGCCGGCCGTGGCGGAGGCCGCCACGATGTCCATGTCGGCGGACGACGCGGCGGAGGCCACCGCCGCCGCCCCGGCGCACGCGCACACCGGGAACCCGCAGACGCAGGCGCCGCCACCGCCCTCATTGTTGCCCCTCCTCCCGCCTCCGGCCACCGCTGGCGCCATGGCCGCGCACCAGCTACCTCGCTCGCAGCAATGCCCTTGCCTCTCCCCTCAAGGCAAGGCAAAGCTACCCCCCTCTCCTCGCCGGACGCCAAGAACGGCAACGACGAAGAAGCTAGCAGAGATAGAGAGGTAGAGATAGAGGGGGAGAGGTGTGGAGGTGGTGGGAGCAATGGTGGAGGAGGTGGAGAAGAAGATGTGGGAAATGGCGAGCAAAGTACGTGGGGGGATATATAGAAATTAAGGGCCGGAATTTGCAAGCTAGTGTCGGTCGGGGTATAGGTAAGGCTGGCTGGGCATATGGATTTATATGAGCTAATCAGGTGTCAAACACAAAGTGATTAGCATTAACGTGGTGTTAATCTCCTTTTTCTCTCTCTCTATCTTTTTTTTTCTTCTTTTGGGGGTATGTGTGTGTTGTAGGTGATGAGCTGTGTGTGTACATACATGTAGGTGGTGGCATACAAGCAAGCAAAACAATGTATGCTTGTGTGATGCACATATGCATGAGAGGGGCCATATGGGGGCACCCACCTACCAGGTTGCTTCCACTCATATTCCTCCTCATGCCATGTGATTATGGCATAAAACTTAGCTAGCCAACACATTTTAATCTTTTAAGGTTTTTTTTTTGTAATTTTCTTTTATTTTGGTACTAGCATCCCACAAGATGTGCTGATTTCTTTCTATGATTTGATCACTAGTCTAATGTAAAACTATATGTAATCAAGGGAAGAGGAGGAGGAGGAGGAGGGGAATAATAGAATAAAGTGGAGTGATGATTAGTTTGTTTTGTTATGCACTTAGGAGTTTTTTTAAATTATTATTTTTCTTATTAACGCTGGAGCATGCATGCAACAGTCACTTTTTGCAAGGATTGCTAGCTAAGGACCTTGCTCCTTTTGATTGGAAGATTCTTTTCTTTTTCCCCAGGGTATTTGCATTTGCATTTGCAGGCAGAGCGCAGGGGGCCAGCCTGACCCGTGATGACAATGCAATTCCATTGTATTGTTGCAGTGCATGAGCTGGTTTCTGCCTGGGCACTAGCACTGGCTAATTACAAGCTCCTTTCTGTGACCACATTGCAATGCCTGCCTTTCCTTTGCTTTCCTTCCTATGCTTGCTGCATATGTGTGTGATGTGTTTCTTCTTCTCCTCCTCCTCCTCCTTCATCTTCTTCAATGGCTGCATCTGCATATGCAGTTATTGCAGCCCTCACAACTGTATCTGTGTGTCATCATCCTGTGCACGTTGGATTGGGTTTGATCGAGATGCTGCAGTGCTGGTACTGTGCCTGTGCCAGTACACCAGCTTGTGAAAATTGGCAGTTGCAGGAGAGAGAGATAGCCCATGTCCAGAATTTTAATTTATAATACTAGCGCTAATTAATCTCTTGTTTTTCCATTGCTTTTGTAGGCCTGAATCCCATGCTTGCTTGCCTGCCCAAGTGCTGGCTGGCTTTTATATGTTCTTGCCTTGTGTGGACTGAAAAGCAGGCACTGTATTTATTGGAGTAATTTTCATTCACAGAATGAGGTGGACATGCAGAATCAATTTCCACACATCACATTCTTTTGTTCTCTTGCAACCAAATGGTTCACGAGAAGGGCCCTGAACTTTTTTCTTCATCCCTCCATGGTCCCCCACATTCTAGCGATTTCCCGTTGCGCCCTCTGCGAATTAAGACAACTAACTTATAAACCGAGTTCGATTCACCAAAAGATTTGGTCTCGGTGAACCCAGTACAGTGCTGCTAGTTAGTTAGTTATCATGCACATTTTATAAGGAATACATGAAACAATATATTTGTAAAAGAAAAGTAAGTTATGAATAACATTTTTATAGACGTGTTTTTAGCGATATAAAAGTTAAGTCTGAAAAATAAACTATGATAAAAAATATCAAAATTAATTTTAAACTTAAGGTTAAAAATTTAAATTTTGGCTTATAAATATAAACGAAAAGATGAGAGTGAAATCACACGCTGAGTCGATCAAACCATATATATAACAACCATAAGCGAAAATGGTACCCAATACTAGTCGGCGAAAAGAGGTAAAGAGAGGGACCGAGGTGGGGAATGTCTTCTCTCCAAATTTTTTTCTTCTTTTTGGGCGCATATGCTTAATATGACAAGAGGGAAAAAGAAAGATAAATTGAGAGTAGGCAAAAAAAAAAAGAAGAAGAAGAAGAAAGGAAGCATGTAGTATCGTGTTGATGGTGCTGCCTGAACTAACGGGGGGTTTTAAGCCCTGAGGCCTACATCTTGTGTACGTGTTGATGCCGGTCCACAGGGCCAGTTGTTAGGACAATGACACATATGGCATCGAGAGTAACACATGCTACCTTTCTTTGTACTAGATGATAATACTACAAAACCATATAGTTTGCATCATTTGGCCAGAGTACATTGCATGTCATGCAATCTATAACAAGTTTAATTTGTGGTAAGAATTAATTAAAGCCATGGTTTTAATTTTGTTTGTTAATAATTGATGAGATTTTCTTGGGTGATTAATTAATGGCATGTATGGTGCATTGGTGCGTGCAGTGTAGTGTAGTGCTAGGTGTGGTGTGTGATATAATATAATAATAGCATGATCCAACCACAAATGCCAGCACGTTAACCAGGGGCATTAATTGTACTGTTTTTGTGTAGTGCAAATTGCAATTTAAGGGCTTGAGCGCTGTACTTAGGCTGGTACGTTCGTACGTACTGAGACTCTCTTTTTTCCCTGTGATGAGAGTAGTGAGGGCAATGGTAATGTGATGGTGTCCATACCGTATGCGTGCTTGGACCTTGCACTAGACTTGCACATCTTGGTTACTAATTGACTCACTCGATGACTCACTGTCTCCCAAATTAAAAGCCAGGCCAATGCCGTCCAAGAGAAAATCAAGCTAGCTAATTTACTTGCACCCCATAGCTCTTTTCATTTATGCTTGTTCTTATAAATCAAAATTTTGGGGTTTATTCTCGTAGTTTATTTTTCGGTCTTAGATCGCTAATACACATGTATAAAAATTTACTCATAAATTATTTTTCATTTCAAATATACCATTTGTCCTTTTCCCTTAAAAACCAAATGCTCTTCCTAGTCGAGCTAAATTAAACTAGTTATAATCCGTGAATTATTCGTGAATCGCTAAATTGAACACACACATGAGAGCAGCTACACCTAGTAGTAGGATAGAGACTTTATATATATATATATATATATATATATATAGCAACTCAAAAAAGATTAACTAAGCTGACGAGAAAAAACCGTACGATCAATCAAAGGGGGGAGGAGTTGGTTGGTGGAGGGGAGGCGTCGGTGGAGGGGAGGGGAAGGGGAAATGATGCCTATATAGCGTGCGGGATTCGGGGGCAACTTTTGGGCGATTTTGCGGCGGGCGGGCGGGCGGGGGGCGCATTTTAAATCAAACCGGGCGTACGCTGCTGCTTGCTTGCGGCGTGCTGCAGCTGCCGCTGCTGCCATATCGCGAGTCCAAAGAAGTGTCGTGCGCGCGGCTCGGGTCGCGGCTGGCAGTGGCAGCATATGCACGCGGTGCGGTGCCGGCTGGCTCCCTCCGACATAAAGCGAGTTTCGCCGCGTTCACAGCGCAGTCTGCCCTGCCCCACATGCATGTGCCTCCATCGCCCTTGTACTCTCTCTCGTCGCCACGCACCGCTCCGCTCGCTGGATGATTATTACATTACAGCCAGGGCACTGTGTTGTTTTTTTTGCTTAGACGATGATGGACGGTGAAATATCGTCCCATTTTTATATACACATTTCATGTCATAAGCAATAGAATTAACCGCTGTAAAATTTAAAAATATGCTTTAAAATACAACATAATCAACTTATATGTCAAAGGTTTTTTAAAAATACATTTTAATAATTTAGAAAAAAGAAGTTATAAAAACCGACAAATAATCGGTAAAAAAAAAACAGTCCCATTGTACTTCATGGGGGTTGGGGGTGCCAATAGTCAATATGGCTAGCTAGATTTTCCTACACGTACGCAAACACAAAACACACACCACACCGGGAGCGAGCACTACTGCTCGTTCTGTGCCAGGTAACACAGGCACATGGCACGCCGTCCGGGGGCGTTAAACCAAGCCCTTCCTGGGATTAAACTAAACTAAACTACTACCGATAGAGACCCCTATTAATTCCCTGATCAATAAAACTAAAGGTTGCGATCCCATTAAACAAAGAAAGAAACTAGTAGTGAGAGTTAATGGAGGCCGACAGGAAGCGATGTGCAAGAAAAGCAAGGCATCCAGCCATCCATCCATCGATCACCAAGCCCTAAAATCATTCATTCATCCAGGCTCATGCATACGCACACCCACACCCACACCAG
The DNA here is from genome assembly GCF_000231095.2 of Oryza brachyantha. NCBI lineage: Eukaryota > Viridiplantae > Streptophyta > Magnoliopsida > Poales > Poaceae > Oryza > Oryza brachyantha. The sequence goes on from NC_023170.2 coordinate 2,498,321, forward strand.
GTGTGTTGTTGTGTTGGCAGAGGACTCGCGAGCGCACACTGGCATGGCATCCCCACACATGGAGTTGCCGCGTATTGCTCCGCCTCCCGAGATGCCAATTAGGCGGTGCGTGGAATCATTCATCACTCGGATGGTCAAACACCATTTGCACACATACTGCATGCGCTAGGTGTGTACTGTATACCCCACTTGCATCCTAAATATATATATATATTTTATTTTTAACATGTCTCTTATAAATCAATACAAAATCATATATATATATATATATACACACACGTGGGTCCGCCTATTGATCAAATGTTTAAAAATTTTAATTTCATCGGTCAAATTCAGTTATTGACATTGGATGATAATCAGAAAACGTGCACGCAAGTCAAAGGCCCATACACGCCCTCCTCCCTAGCCTCCATGTATTGCGCGCGTGTTTGACTGAAGAACAAATAATTAAACGTTTGATCAATAGAATATATATATATATATATTAATGATCATTACAATAATTATTTTAAAAACATTTTTTAAAAACAAATAAACAAAATTTAGAAATGAAGTCAGTAGCAAGGCGTAGGAGCAGGTGATGCTGCTGTAGCTCCCATGTTTGTGCCCCCGAATCGACGGGCGGCGGCAGATTCTGTTCCGGCGTCGAATGTCAAATGGGCACACAACCTCAACTTGGTGCAGCTGCCCAATAGAATGAATGTCTAATAACTAGCTAGTTTGTGTGTTTCACCTCCTTGGTCAAGCTGGTTGCAGTTAAAATACTGCTACTTGTATGCATGCATGTATGCCACGAGGAAGTAGCAGTGCTCATCGACATGCATGTGTCTCGTTTTTTTACTTCTATTTATACTTATAATTTAAAATTTAAATTCTTATTTTAAAGTTAACTCAGTATTTTTCATTTTAGTTTTTTTAAGTGTTTGTTTTTACATCACAAAAATACTCGTATAAAAATTTAATTTATAAATTATTTTTTATAAATATGTTTTTTGCTTATTGCAAAAAAAAAGGGCAACTGAGGACCATGGGTCAAAATGGCTTGTGCAAGAAAGGGATGCGACTTTGCTGCTTACGGTAGTATTGCAAGGTGCACACCATGCAATATTTTTATTAGGTGTACGTACTATGTAGCCACACCACACGAATAGGAGTGACGCCTCATGGAATTTTTACCTTCACCAGGCATAGACATTTGGCGTATGATCTAGTATTCTACCGATCCGTTCTTTCACCAATGTTTTTCTTTTTTTTTGTCTATTACACGCACACATTTCGAATATATTTTTTGTAAATGGTTTTTATATAGAAGGTCATCATCTTACATTTATAAAATAAAATTTTAATTTTATAATAGCTGATAACATCATTTACACCATTAGTAAATAGATATAACAAAAATCAAGTAAGCTTTCGTCTTCACCAAAAATCTCCAAAGGAACTACATTCGGCCGTTCCCTTTTGCCCAACAAAGTTGTACATTGTCTCCTCATGTGTTTCTAGTTACTCCCTTCACCAACACATACATAACTTGAGCGTGCGATGTATCGCATGGCTGGAGACTATGCACACATTATGTTTGGGAAGAGGATGTGTATCGGTTAATTGACGGAGGTGTAATCATACTTATGATTAGAAGCTAAAAAATTAAATTTTTAATCTTAAATTTATAGGATTGAGGTTTTTCCTCATAGCTTATTTTTTAGGCTTTGCTTTTAAATCGTTAAGAACACGCATATAAAATTTTTATTTATAATTTTTTTTTGTAAATATACTGTTTAACTTTTTTAAAGGAAAAGATATAAAGATGGGGGCATAAAAGAAGGATACGATTGAGGGGAGGGTTCATTGATTGACAAAGGAGGGACTGTTGATCAGGGTTTATAAAAACCGCTAAATACTACTCGGCTTTCCTAAAAACTCAAAGTAGAAGTCCTGAGTTGTCTTAAGAGCTCAAATTACTCACTAAACTTGCCAAATTAAAAGACCTAAATTTTAATTTATTTAAAAGAAAATAGATCGAATTTCACTATTAGTCAACGGTTTTCATGGAGACTGGAAAACCGCCTGGAGCATTCTTCAAGAATGGTTCAGTTTTATAAACCCTGATGTAGATGAACAGAAGAGAAGAGAGAGTGATGCAGTTTTGGTGATTCGAAAGTTCAAACCATTCATCCTAATCCGCCGGTCTCACAGATGCCAAGTACATTTTATTTTGAAAATTGAGTTTGGTCCAATGGCATAAACATGCATCCATTTGCAGTCCCACACCACCCAATTAATTTTTTTTTAAAAAAAAACTATGAGCTCTCGAAAAGGACTACAAAACTTATCATTATTTTAAGAACAACTAAACTCCTCACAAATCTGCTGAGAAGATATTTTTTGACTAACAATCAAACGGCCTATTCATCGCCGACAGCAAAACGAAAAGAAAATGGAGTACACACATGGAGAGATCGAGTTGCCCCCAATCAGGCTATCTAATTAATTAGCTTCTCCAACAACACCGATTAAAAATACTAAAAGCAAACTAATTTAGACGTACGGATTAGCACGAATCTTGAGATTTGAGGGGATTGACAAGAAAACGACCGAAAGCGAACTCGATCGATCAGCGTTAAATTAGAGAGGAAATTGGAAGGAGAGATGGCGCCATCAAGGGGGCAGTAAACTATACTTTCTCCGGACTTTTTATTCGACGCGGTTAACTTTTCGATCTCGTTCATCTTGTTTAAATTTTTAAAAATATTTAAAATTATAAGCTATGCTTAAAGTGTTTTTCACTGACAAATCAAATAACAACAGAATAATTAATGATTATATGATTTTTTCAACTAAGATAGATGGTAAAACGTACATCGATCAAAATCAATTGTGTTAAACAAGAAAACATAGAGGGAGTATGAGTTTGGGTTTCAAGCTTTCAGTGATTATTCCATGGCGTTTTGCATCTTCACCAATCACCATGCATGTGTGTGTGGCCAAAATTGGCGCAGTTTATGGCACTTGCCACCTGTTTGGTGCTTTTCGCCGACGGCACATGTGTGTGTATGTACCAATACCATGTACGGCTCACAAAGCCTCGCCGTGTCAGCATGTTTAGCGTGTACAATAACACCAAGTAATATAGTTGTACCCGTCGTGTAATGCGTCAAAATCATATGGAATTCGTGTGTGCAAGCACAACAGCACAAATATCAACTGGCTTCAAAATAATACCACGAGACAAAAGATTTGGATTTGACTGGCCTGGTTGACACTCCCACGCATTATTTATGCAGGGCTATGAATCTCGAGGCCCCATTCGGATTAAAGGAATTCTTGGGATTTTTAGAGATTATGAACTATTTTCTAGAAAAATCCTATGAAAATCGTGTATTCCCAAGAAACCCGACTCTATTTTTATTGTAATATCATTTTATTTCATATACATCAAGTTTTATAATGACACCAATCCCCTGTTGTTAAACAACATCATCTCCTTCATTATCATCCGGATTCGTCGTAATTGCACTATGTAAATTTCTTTTTTTTTCGATTAATATAGTAATTCATGATCTCTTCGGAAGGAACATCAATGGTTCATTTTAGCTCTTCCTGGTCGTCCATATTTTTTGGCACCATAGATGGTGTCATTGTTGCCACTCTAAGGCCTTGTCTAGTTTCTAAATTTTTTTTCTAAAAACATCACATTAAATTTTTGGACACCTAAATAAAGGATTAAATATAGATGAACAAAAAACTAATTACATAGTTATAAAAGAAATCTTGAGACGAATCTTTTGAGCCTAATTAGTCCATGATTAGTCATAAGTGCTACAGTAACCAACATGTGCTAATGACGGATTAATTAGGCTCAAAAGATTCGTCTCGCGGTTTCTAGACTAGCCGTGAAATTCGATTTTTCATTCGTGTCCGAAAACACCTTCCGACATCTGATCAAACATTTGACATGAAACTTCTGAGTGTCATTCCAAAGATTTTCTCAATCTAAACATCACCTAAAAGGAGAGCAGTAACCTGTCCTGTCTGTCCTCATGTACAACATTTATAATCTGTCTATAAAACGTACTACGAAACATGATGCCACACAGCCTCCGGTGTACAACATGAATTATAATCAGCGCACATATCATTGAATGTGAGCTCAGAAAATGATCTACATAATCCAAAAAGAAAAGGGTCAAACCAAGGGTGATTACATAAGCATGATGATTGAGCTGCAACAGAAAAAAAAAGGATAGAATTAAAAAAAATTGCCCCAAAAAGGCTTTGAGAGGAGATGCCACCACCGACAGTTTGGGTGGACCTTATTCCAAGCCAAAAGAAGAAATAAAAAAATTGTATTCGTAAAAGGGAAAAAAAGAGGAAAAAAAAAGAAGGATAGCCTTGCACTTGGAGGATGCTTTCAGTCAATCATTGGGACAGGTAGATAGATTGATGGAAAAAGGCAGAAATAACTACCAAGTACACACCGTCGCAATTAGCCGTTGTTGCTGCTGGTTTATTGACACATTAATATAGTATTGACTAGTGCTTTCCAACTAAATTAGTAGCAGCTAATTAATCCAGATCAATTTCGGTAACTAATCACATCAAGTTACTAATGAAAAATCAACCAAATAAACATACTTATAACAGAAGCTTAATTCAGTGGTACTGTATTTATTCAGTGGTATCACTTATTACAGAAGCTTAGTTCTTCAACAAAATGAATGAAGTTACTGTACGTATGCAATAGTATCACTTATTACAGAAGCTTAATTCTTCAACCAAATAAATAATGTTACTGTACGTATGCAGTAGTATCACTTATTACAGAAGCTTAATTGTTTCCCCTGACATTAATTTCATATATTTTCTGTCATGCAAGGTGGTATCATTTCTAATGGCATTTGACAATTTTTTTGTATGTTTTTACCTTGGTCTTTGAAAACGAAAAAACATACAATAAAGTATTCCCTCCTATAAAAACTATAATTGAAACATTCTTGCAGTTGAAAACGATTTTTTTTTTGAAAATGGAAAAGCATAGGTGCTATACATGATGCAGAGTATTATTTTGTTTTGTTTTCTTCTTGTACTTGTTAATCAAAATCAAGAGGTCAATACATCAGGTGCTCTTTCTCAGTCAACTAGCTAGACATATATATATATATATATATATATATATATATATATATATATATATATATATATATATATATATATATATATATATATATGCACGTTTAATTACAAAGTAGTAGTTGATTTCAACTCCTTTTCATTGCAAAAACAACGTGGTGTGCATTGTGCAACCAACATATATATGGGAGGATCAATGATCATACATAGCATTTTTTTAATTATATATATAAGCATTCTTAAACAACACTCTTCTTTGGGGGACAACAAGTAAAGGTGTGCATGCTACTTTGTGACAAAGATATATGCCACATATATACCTAATCAAATATATATATAGCTAGCTCATCAGATTGTTACATCTTAATCTTACTTTAGAGTCTTGTACTGACCTTTGACAGAATCCCTAGCTTATTGGATTGATTGAATATACTACATTTGATCCCAAACTAAAGTAGCACTCACCAGTAACTTTGTGACTGGAACTAACTCTTTTTAAAGTTTGCCCTTCTTTAATTTACTTTAACTTGAGCTAGCAAAGCATGCATATGCAATGGCTATCAGGAGACATTCCTCTGATGAACTAATTATACAGGAGTGTACCTGCATGCATATGCTGTTCAGCTGACATATCCTTTAATGTAGAAATAGATCTCTTTAATGTTTGGACTTTAATTAATCTATCTAGCTGAAGGAAAAAAAACAGTATATGGATATGATCTATATGATGCTTTGGTGAGAAGCTTTGGTGATCATCAATGGCTCAACCAACTAAAGCTAACGGTGCATGCAGGATGGAGAAATGGCAGTACAAGATTGTACCACATTTTCATGATTCATGTGTGCAAGATTGTACCAGCAGATCGAAGCCTAGCAATAAAACTCACACGCGTTAAATGAGTATAGCAATTAACTTGGCTTAGGTAGCTGCAATAGTGGATAAGTGCACGCGTTAATTAAATTAAATTAGAAACAGAGATGTAATGCAAGTAATAAGGCGTGTAGTGGTGGTCACTACTAATTAACCACCATCCAGGAGTGCAGTTTCCGTCCAATTAATTAAAGGGATATATGTGTAAGATAATTAGATAACGTCCCTGGCGATCTATTGTGTTTAAATACCGTAAACAATTTTTTCATAGAAAACAGTGTTACCTCATGGTAGCTACTCAAGGATAGAAAAATTGCTCATGATGATTATAATTTCGTTTCAATGATCGAGTGAGTCGGCCCAAAGTTTTTATAAAAAAGAGCTTATTTTTTAAAAAGATAAAAACTGGTTTGGATTCGAAATCTGGACTTTTGTGACCGGATAGATAACACAAACGGCTCGGTTTTTCATCAAGTTAAAAAAAATCAAACTGCAAGTTTTAATTTTTTTTATAAAATTTATCCGCATTTCATTGGCTTTTGTTGCTCTATCAACGGTTTTCATGAAATCCGAAGATACCTCTAGCAGGTGGTTTTTGATCTGACATTGGGATTATGATCCCTGAGTTGAGCCCATCGTTTCATCAATCATTCTTAGTAAACACAATGGTAGTACTACTTTCATTTCAAGATATGACATATTTTTTATGATAATGATTCGTCAAATATTACTCTACTAAAATATAATTTGTATGAAACAAAAAAATATTATTACATTTGTATTGAAAAGCCCAACCCACTCCAAACAAAAAATAATAATTTCTTATAATTCTATATACTTTTATGTTACATAAGTGATATATTCAATATTTGAGATCAAACCACTTTTCCAGCTAAACAAAATCCGTCATGTATTTTGAAATGGAGGGGGTATTAGCACATATGCGAATGGAACTGTTAATTACTGTGTTAGCAGTAATTAGCTAAGCAGAGGTGAAGTGGAGTTTGGAGTGGGTTGGGTTTGGTGTTGCAGGCTGATGAGGTAGAGGAAATCTGGAACGGTAGATGAGTGGGCAGTGTGTGGAAGAAGAGGGGGTTGGTGGTTGGTTGGTTGCGATTGGGGTGGTGGCCCGCCGGCGGCGACGACGACGACGGCCGATCGATCCATCCATCGTCGCCGCCTCAGCCTGTGGAGAGCGAGAGCGACGCGGTGCACGTACACGTAGCGCGCGCTGTCACGCACGCACGGACGCACGCGGTGGACACACCCCGGCGAGCGAGCGACCGACATGACGTCGCGTGCACGGCAGCACATCGCCGGCCGCCGCCGCGGCGGCCCCGACACGGCGCCCGGCGCACGCATCCGGCACGTGAGCAGGACCCAACACCAACACCACGAAGGAAGGAAGCAAGGCAGAGGATTGATCCCAGCTGCGGCAGTGGCGGCAGCAGCAGGTGTTACGTACGTCACCGTGGGAAGCACCGTTACCACTCTTGCCGGCAAGGGCAAAGCTTAAACGAAATAAGGCCATGTTCGTTTACCGCTCCAGGTTAACTTAACATCTTCGTTTTTCACGCGTACATTTTTGGAACTGCTAAACGGCGTATTTTTATAAAAATTTTATATAGAAAAGTTGTTTTAAAAAAATCATATTAATTTATTTTATATTTTTTAAAAATTAATAATTAATTAATCATGTACTAATCTATTATAACGTTTTTCGTGCTAGGGTAAGTTAACTTACCCATGCCTCTACCAAACACGACGTAAGAAGGGTTTACAGTATTTTCAAGCAAGTTTAATCTTTTACGGATGTCTAAATTTAAATTTATAAGTGTATATATATAGCGAAAATAGATTAATTTTAGCTAAATATTTTTTTAGCCGGGTTCCTAAGAACCCCTGGCTTCAAGTAGCTCCGGCCATGCTGGCCGCTGCCAACATTTATATTTAATTTTAAGATGGTTACTGTGGTTTAACCGTTCTTACAGCGGCACAGTTAACCGGCCGCGCGGTTAGGCGTACCCAGCGAGAGCAGTAGTGTTTTTTTTTTTTGTGTGTCCGGTGGGGCGTTGCTGTCCGATCCGGTCCGCGCGCGGCGGCCGTTGCTGCCTGCCGCGAGTCGCGTCGTGTCGTGTCGATCGATCGCCTTCGCGTGTCATCGGCGGCTGCGCCGTTGCTGTTGCCGCGGGGTCCGGCCGGCCGCTAATTAAGCGAGCGGCGCCGGTGCGTGCCACGGCGGCGGAGAAGGGGCGGGCGTACGTGCATCCGGCCGTGCGGCGCGCGGAACGTGTGCGTGATGGCAACACCAACACGAACGAGCGGCATCACGCGGGGTGCCCGCAGCGAGCGCGTGTTGTGCGCCCCCGGTCCGTCCGTCCGTCCGTCCGTTCGCCCGGCCGGCCAGCCACACGCTGTGCTTCTGTGGCGCCTGCCACGCGTACGGCGGTCTACGTTGTTGTTGTTGTGGCGCCCACGGAGATTTATAAGTTGCCGTTGGGGGCATTGCTGTTTATCAGGAATGATAATACAGTAGGCATTAGAGCAAGGTTAATAGTATAGCCAACAAACTAGTTATAAGATTTTTTATAGTCTTTTTTTACTCACCTATATACTAGTTAGCTCTACATCATTAATACAGGACTCACATGTCACTCTTACAGAATTTCTTGGTTCCTGTGCCTGAGCTGGCTACAAGCTTACAGCCTGCTTACACTCTCTCTCATCCCCTCTCTACTTCACATAAGCATATAGCCTGCTATTATACTTGCTCTTAGGATTTGAACCTTGGTGGATAGAGTTATGCACACACGACTATATAATATGTTTTCCATACGCTTACTTTAATATTTTTTTATCACGGGACTTTATTAAATCCGTGCTCTCATATTTTTGTATCACGGGACTTTATTAAATCTGTGCTCCTATTATTATATATATATAGCATCGGTTCCTACGATGTTTCAGAGGTTGAGATATGTGTTTTATAATAGATATCTTTTTACATTATTTTGTAGAGTAAAACTTTAATATTTATAGTTGTTTCTCTAGTGTAAAGGGATAAGCCCTAACTTCATTCGTCTGACGCTGGTTAGCTCACTTTAGTTGATCTAGTGTAAAGGGAACGATGCCATAATTTTGAAATATCTTTTAACTGTTTTTAAAACACAATTGTCTTTCTTTTTGCCATGTATCTTGTGATAGATAACGAGATGTAAATCATTTTTATTACTAGTTTACAAAAAAAAATTCGTAAATTGCACACAAATGTACTAAGCTACTATGTCTGCCACCCCTTAGATCAACTAACATTTTGGTTTGTAAGAAAAAATAAATAGTTTCTACTAACTCTGTTTTATAATATAAGAATTTATAGTATTATGTAGATTTTATATGAATAATAATAAATCTATATATATATAATATACATTGATATATATGTATAAATATTTATATAACATTTTAAGAATATGAAATGGACAGGAATAGTTTATAAAGCTGGTACGTGCTGATCCATTGCGGTGTACTCTCCTTGTCGAACCCAACTGCTGGAGTGTCGACCAAAAGCCGATAACTAACCAACGAACTAACTACACCCAAATGCATGCGAATAAGCGCAGTTCAATTCCTCCATGGTTGCATTGTCAGTTTCTCGCTGAATCCGGGGAGATATATCCATCCATCCATCCATCGAGCTCATCACCTGAAATTGAACGCCCATCTCTCGATCCATCTATCGCAACGTACCTTCAACATGAATTACCCCTCTCTCTTTTCCTCTTTCATTTATGCTTATAAATCAAAATTAAAATTTTTAAACTTAAATTTGGAGGCTTTTCACCGAATAAATTTTCCAAACTTACTTTTAGATCGTTAAGAATATTGATATAAATGTTTTATTTATAAATTATTTTTTATTTGTAATTGTGTCGCAAGCACTCTGAATGAATGGATCCATATACAATTAATATATGCACGAATGGATCCATATGCAATTAATATATGCACGCCTGAATATCAGTCAAATGTTGTTGTACAATCTACATGTTCCATTCAGCTCATCAGCTTTGTGATAACGTCTCTCTAGCTTCAGTGACGGGACCGTTCGGAAACAAACGAATCGCATAACTAAACCGTCGTTCATCAGATCAAATATATTATATATTGGATTGTTCGTTACCAAGTACTTGTTGCAGCTTAGCTTTAGCCACACATTTCAACTCTAACCGATCCTGGTCTCATGATGCATCGCCACCGTTGGATTGATTGGTGGTACCCGATCTGGACCGTCCATTGGCTTCGACTTACTCCGTTCCCTTTGTTTTTACTCCCTCCGTTTTTTTCTAATTGACGCGGTTAACTTTTTAATTTATTTTTAACTCTTTATTTTATCGAAAAAATTATATAATTATTGACTATTTTGTTATGATTTGATTTATTACTAAAGTAATTTTAAACATGACTTACTTTATTATCAAAAGAACTTTAAACACGATTTATTATTTTTTATATTTATCCTAAATTTTTTAATAAGACGAATGGTCAAACGTTGCAATCAAAAAAATTAAACGTCTTACGTTATGAAATAGAGGTAGTATAAAATTAAAAATATACTATGAAAACATAAGATGATAAATTTTTGTATAAAAATATTTTATAAAAAAATGTCATTTAACAGTTTTTTAAACATGCGCATAGAAACCTTGAAAAAAAAAACTGACAAAATAAGGCAGCCAAGCCATAGCAAATGCAATGCAGTGGCAGTGCACGGAGGAAGGAAGCAACAAGGAGCATCATCACCAGACGCAAAATGGTACCCAAAAGAAAAAAAAAAACTAGGTTTAGGGTCCTTCCTCTGCCTTTTTTCCCATGCGACCCGTACACGGCTTGCTCCTCTCATGCCGACCTCCTAACAGTGATTTCCTGCTGCACTCCCACACTCCCCACATCTCTCAATTTTTAGGGCTCCTGTAGTTCCCAAAAAATTTTGGATGAGACGTCACATTAGATATTTGACTGAAAATCGAAAGAGATTTTCGGACACGAATGAAAAATAGCTTGTCTAAAAACTGCGAGACGAATCTTTTGAGTCTAATTAATCAAACATTAGCACATATGAGATACTGTAGCACTTATGACTAATCATGGATTAATTAAGCTCAAAAGATTTGTCTCACGATTTTCCCCCCTAACTATACAAATAGTTTTTATTTTCATCTACGTTTATTGCTCTATTTAGTTTCTCCTTTGCAAGTTACCACTACTCTCATCGTTTTGCTTTTTAGAAAAAAATAAAATAACATTTTAACAAACAGAAAATAGTTTGTGTGTAAATTTTTCATAAATGCTTCTACAATAATTCAAAAGTAAATACTATAAAATAAATTATGAATAAAAATCATAAAATTAATTTTAAATTTAAGTTTTAAAATTTAGATCTTGATTTATAAATACAAACAGAAGGCCTACAGCTACAGCAACTGTATGGTTCACATTGTCATTGTGGAGAGCAGAATGCTGAAACGGAGCTTTGCCAAGTACACACGCATGTGCTCAATGTACTCTTTGGAACAGAGTTGTTTGGTACGTGAATACTTTGTCAGTTTTGAAATAGGGGATAATTTGTTTTTGACCGTTATTTCTAACACAAAATCATAGAAAACGGTTTTACATGTAAGGTATCAGTAAAATACTCTGATTACAAATCCAATGGTGTGGCTTTGATGCTAAATAATTAGACGACTAAAAGAAACTTTGCTGGCAACTCAAAATCAACATTAACGTTTGTTTTTTTTCCTTAACAGAGTGAGATTATACCCGTTCAGAAGCATTAATTTTAACGGCTTTTGGGGGGAATTAAAAAAAATGTTTGGAAACCCATATAAATTGAGATTATTTTTTGGGGGTGGGGGGTCATTGTACTGCTTTAGCCACACATTTCAACTCTAACCGATCCTGGTCTCATGATGTATCGCCACCGTTGGATGGATTGGTGGTACCCGATCTGGACCGTCCATTGGCTTCGACTTACTCCGTTCCCTTTGTTTTTACTCCCTCCGTTTTTTTCTAATTGACGCGGTTGACTTTTTAATTTATTTTTAACCCTTTGTCTTATCGAAAAAAATATATAATTATTGACTATTTTGTTATGATTTGATTTATTACTAAAGTAATTTTAAATATGATTTATAATTTTGAATACTTGGACAAAAGTTTTAAATAAGATGAACGGTCCAATATAAATGAAAAAGGTCAACGGTGTCAATTAAAAAAATCGGAGGGAGTATATCATAAGAGTTTCTGTTCGTACCTAGATTTATTCATAGAGTAAATATATATGTTTTCTATATACATATAGATTACATCCATATGAATATAACAAACCAAGTTTTTTTTGGATGAATCGATCAACATTTCTTGATCAGGACATTAAGTTATTAGCACGCGTGCATGATACTATACAATGACAGTAGCCAAATAGATTGGAATGTGTAGCTAGGTTGGCAAGAACGGCTTATTTAATTGGCCATATATATCTGACTATATATACAAGTGTCGGCATACGTAGCTACGACCTAGAATATGTCAAAATGCCCCCAAGCAAACTAGCTAGCTTCAAGTGTGCACTTCGATCGATGGATCAGTTGAGAAGAAAACAATATTTTTTTAGCATCACTCTGTGTTATTATCAATTAAGTAGCTAGCCACATTAGTCGCAAGAATTTTTCCTTGTGATGTGATTCTTTCTTGTTGCCTTTTTGACAAGGTAAGCTAGCTAGCTAGGCACGTAGACACAATACATATATTCATGCATGATGAATATGCATGCTCCAACTAGCTCGTCGATCGACTGTCTTTCAAAAAGGAAAGAAAAATGCTCATCGATTGGCTAATTAACGAGTCAAATTAAATACCATTTGACACTGATCGATCGAAGCCTTGGCATGCATGCACTTCATTGATTCGACATTGGCTTGCTTCTGATGAATTCCAAGAACCAATCAAGTAGTAGTGGTGTGTATCTATATATGTGCACGCCGATCAGTCGATTGACTTTATTTTTCAGTTTTTTATTTAATGTTTTGATTTTTCGTCTAATTTTTTTTATTAGTATTTTTATTGATACTTTATGTGACTAATTTTTTAAAAAATTTTACAAAATTTTTAAATAAGATAAATGATCAAACACGGAAAAATAAAATTATTATTAGACGGAGGTAGTAGCTAGCTTGTCGATCGATCCGGCCGGATATGAGGCAGTTGTTATCGTTGCTGCCAAGTGCCAAGATAGGAGCTGTTCTATCCGTATTTCAATGGCTGAAGCTGTTAACTTTTTGTCAAATATTTAATCATCTGTTTTTATTTAAAAACTTGTATAATTATTATTATGATTGCAATTATTATTAATGTTTTAATTATAACTTTTATTTTTTCTTCTTACATAAAATTATTAAATAAGACGAGCGGCCAATTTTTTTTATAAAAAATTAGTAACGGCGTCATCTATTAAACTACAAAGGGAAAAATATATCTTTTTTTTCTGGCCCAACTTATAGCTAGTAGTAGGTTGGCAAGCACCACACTGATGGAATCATCGAGACACTGCACTTCTACAACAAATCGATCAATATATGAGATGTATGGGAGTCATCAATGGATGGACCGTTACGTCGCGTGTGCATCCAGCATCCATCCATCCCTCCCAGCATGCTGCTGCAGCAACTGCAACTGCGCTGCTAGCAGTCGACGATCGATCAGGTGTGCACAACGACCTTTTCTATAAATGTTGGCATGGCATCTGCTCCCCGTCCCAAAATAAACCATTTTTCTATTTTTTACTTATAATTTTTGACTCTTCGTTTTATTTAAATTTTTTTATGATTGATATTTTTTTATTAGATGATAAATCATAAATAGTACTTTACGTGTGACTAATTTTTTTTCAGTTTTCTGAAAATTTTTTCAAATAAAACGGATGGTTAAACTTTTTGGACACGAAAACCATATATATATATATATATATATATATATATATATATCGATCCCAATCATTTATTAGATACGGCTGATCGATCGATCGAGATACCATGCTTCACAAGACGGGAACCAATTAAGCCAGGAAGCAAGCACGCACAAATATATATTCTCAACTGTGTGATTGTTGTACATGTCGTGATACTTGCATGCATGGGTGGACATGCCATGGAGCAGTACTGTTGTATGCTCAACGCATACAGATAGATTGATGTCAGATTAAACCACTGACACTGTACATGTGTAGCCTCCTGCGCGCGCACGTCTTAATTTCGACCGTATTTTGCTCGGAAAGTGGAAAGTTATTAACCTACCTGGCTAACTCCTTTGGAGGCAGTAATTTCACATGCTGATCTTATTTGTTCTAATTGCTACAAATATAATGTAGTCGGTTTCAGAGGGTGATCGTTTGGCTTATTTAATAAAAATGATATATTTGTAAATAAAAAATAATTTGCGAATAAAAATTTTGTATACATGTTCTTAGCGATCTAAAGTCAAAGATAAAAAAATAAATTACGATGAAAACATTGCAAAATTTGCTTCAAATTTAAGATTAGAAGTTAGAATTTGGCTTACGAGCATAAAGAGAAGCGAAAATATGAGGCTACAAATTAGTTAAACAAAATTTTTGTGTACAATATCGTGATTATGTGCTTATACTTTTAGTACACAACAAAATTCGATTATCAAGAAAAGACACTATCACAATATTGATATTTACGGATAGAGGTAACGGTCATCATAAATATTCATTTCGGATTGTAATGCGTCGAAAACACCGCTTTTTTTCATCTACCTCACACGTATGTATATAAAAAAAGTCCCAATTTGTTCCTAAATTTATCAAGCCCCAATGCGAACATCTCACTTTATCTGGTCTTAATATATTTATTTCTACTTCTAAAAACTGCAATATAATGATTGTATATATAAAAGATAAACTTACATAAATAAGCAAAAGAAGACAAAAAGTAATCTTATCATAAACCCGAGAATGCGGGTGCTATACTGTCACTCTCTCCGTCCTATAAAAAAAATTCAATTTAGTATTAAATGTAACATATACTAATACTATGAATTTGAATATATATATATATAGCAAAACTAATATGTGCACCCTCCTTGGAATAAGCTATTCTATCCTCCTCCTCTCATAAGGTCCAAACCCACTGAAATTTTGACAGGCGTCAATGACATTAGCGCAGTCAAAAAGGTCCATTTGTGCAATAAGTTTTTTAGGGTCTATTTATAAATAAGTTTTCTAAAAGGACCAAAATGTTAAAATTACAGTTTGGGGTTGCAATTTTGACATTTTGGTCATTTTAAAAAACTTATTTTATAAATAAACTTTGAAAAAACTTATTGCATAAATGGACCTTTTGGACGCGCTAACGTCATTGGCGTCGTCGCTGTATAGGGCGTCGCCAATGACATTGGCGCCGTCCTCTATAACAACGACGCCAATGACGTTGGCGTGGTAAAAAATGTCCATTTATTAATAAGTTTTTATGGACCTATTTATAAAATAAGTTTTTCAAAAGGACCAAAATGTCAAATTCCAGCCCTTCTCTTCTGGCCTGGTCAAAGCTCTCTCCCGTTGGTCAAACACATCCTTTGATATTCCTCCACACCTCACATTGTTCAGTCTTGTCTATCTGAAAAGTGCAGTAACACGAAGGCAATAATACAATAGCATGTCTTATGAAATACAGTAACAATGTCATGACAAATCTAGTTTTTTTTTAAATAAGATTTTTTAACCACCGTAGTGAAAATGGTTTTAAAAAATAATATAAGATACATGAGATATTAGTCTCTAAAGATTGAGAATACAACCTTTTAACTCTCTCACATGTATTAGTTGTATTATAGTAATAGTATTTACTACAATTGTACAGTAATAGCACACATGTTACTACACTTATATCATTATGTTACTGTAATTATGCAGTAACAATACACATATTTTATATTAACATGGCGTTATTTCTACATAGAATGTGTAGTGTTACTATGGCTATTGTCATAGTATTAGCGTATACTAATACAAATCCTATAGATATTTCTTAAGATTTCAAACTTTAAACAATTTTATCTCACCTCATATATTATTTTTTAAAAACGTATGTACCACATTGTTAGAAAAAGGTGATTTCAAAAAGTAGATCCCTCATGAGTATGTTTCAATGTTGTTACTGTAAATTAGTTGTCATATTACTGTAGAATTCTTATGAGACGAAAAGTGAGCTTAGATAGACATGAGAGGAAGCTCATAAGAGAGTTGACCCATGGGGGAACCCATTAACCAACCTTTAAATAAGGTGGGGATGGTTTTTAGGCCTTTGAAAGAGAGGTGAGAGGTGGGATGGGCCTCGGAAGTGAGGGTTATATAATATTTTGTACTAAGGGGTGTACGTATTAGTTTTGCTATATATATATTGTATTTCTCATAGTACGATATTCTATACTGTCTCTGTCACGTAATAACTTTATTTTTTGATTTCTGTGTCCAACGCTTTGACAATTCGTCTTATTTGAAAAATTTATAAAAAAACTTAAACAAACCTAGCCACACGTAAAGTACTATTCATGATTTATCATCTAATAATAATAAAAATATTAATCATAAAAAGTTTTTAATAAGACAAAGAGTTACAACATTACATCTAAAAACTAAAAAAAAATAAACTTATTTTGGGAATTTTGGGACGGAGGTCGTACTCGATTTATTTATTTTCGTAACAGAGGCGGTAGCGGTGATGCTGCGCGAGGGCGCCTAGTAGCAGTAGGTAGGTACGCATGTGGAGGAGGGAGGCTGGCATGCGGTCCGTCCGTGTACGTACCGTGTCGGTGCATGCGCCGTCGCATTTGTCTCGGCTAACCCAAGCCAAGCCAACCCATGCCGCAACGCAAACGCAAACGCGCCGCGCCGCGTTTCGCACAGCGGGGTTCCAAAGGCTACTTGCTACTACCGGTATATACTGGAGTAGTAGCATGTATGCTTCTTGCTGGAAGATAAACAATATTTTCTTATATTTACAATATCTATATAATAATAATTATAGTATAAATAATAAAATTGATAACTATGCAGCAAAAAGTTATTTTATAGATGCGCGGATTTTTTTTAAAAAAACATGCACCGTCTCGCTGTTTCGAAAGCGAATCACAGCAAAAACTAAGGTGGTGTTTAGATTGAGAAAATTTTTAGGAGAAGTGTCACATCAAATATTTGATCGGATGTCGGAAGGGGTTTTTGGACACGAATGAAAAAACGAATTTCACGGCTAGCCTGGAAACCGCGAGACGAATCTTTTGAGTACAATTAATCCATCATCAGTACATGTTGGTTACTGTAACACTTATGGCTAATCATAGGTTAATTAAGCTCAAAAGATTCGTCTCAAGATTTCTTTCATAACTGTGCAATTAGTTTTTTGATTCATCTATGTTTAATGTTTTTGAGAAAAATTTTAGAACTAAACAAGACCTAAGATTACTCTTGGGAAAAGAACACGCCCTATCTCTTCATCCTCTAGCCCGGCCCCACACCTCACTCCTTCCTTCTGTCCATCTCAGTCTCACCTCACTCAATTATTTTATTAATTAAACAACAATGCCCTTAACTAATTACAAATATTTTCTTCCTTGCCAAAAATAAATAAATAAATTGCCTGTGGTTGGAGCCTGCATGATTGCCCCGGTGGCCCCCCCACACACACATCGAACAGATACTCTAGCTTCCCTCACCACCCCCTCCAACTTGCATGTGCATGCATACATTTCAATATTCCCCATAGACCATAGTGATACTTAATCATGTGTAAGTGCTGTTGTGCATGCAGCATATACATAATCCTAGCTTCCTCGAGGCTAATTAATTTCCTTTTTTTTCAACGCTCTCTTGACCGGGTGATCGAATGGCCAATCAGAATCACACGGTATAAGTAACAGGGTTGGTCAGGGAACAGAGAGAGCCTCACGAGATCCTATCTAACAGTGACGTGCCACCATATGCATATATATGCAAATAACCCAGCCGACCCGACCCGACCCGGCCGCATTTTGTCAAAAAGGCAGCAGAATTGCATGGCACGTAGAAAATGGATCGATCGAGTTGGTGATGACCTAGCTAGCTAGCTCCTTCTCGATCGACACAGAGACTTATTAACGCCACAAAAACTAACCATCCATGTGCAACTAGCTAAAAAATATGTAAGCATATTATAGATTTTAATTTATCATGGATAAGATCACCCGGCCTTAATTTACTTCAAAAGATGCTGCAACCAATTATTACAAAGTTTACGTCACACTCTTACTCTTACCGGCCCCGAATACAAAGCTTTAAATATGACAAACTTGTACTCCTAAACACTGTTAAAAGACAAGAAATAACTATATTAGTTATATGATAAAATATTAGTATATCTCCATCCAAATTTGACGAAAATCTACATGACAGTAATTAGCTTATAGACTTCTGCACGCAACAAAGATGAGTTTCTTATCATCATCAAGCCTTTGAAACGGAATCCAAAACCTTAACCAGTATATTATACATATAGCTCATAGTAGTATTGTACTCCTTCTGTTTTATAATATAAGTCTTTCTAGCTTTGCCTAGATTCATATATAGATGTTAATGAATCTAGACACATATATAAAGTATATATATTCATCAATCAATGAATTTAGACAAAACTAAAAAGATTTACAATATAAAATGGATGTAGCAGCAATTAACCAGCTAAGTGATTAAAATCGATATGCAATTGTGTCGGCCAAGTTTGCAATGCAACACTACCTGAAACTCTTGATGCATGGGTCGGTTGTTAATTAATTATACGATGATTTAGAAGGGAATTTAGTGTGACATATTCTTGTGTCGGCCAAACCAAACAGACAGAAACACAAACCTTAACTATGTAGCTGCATGGATAAGCTAATCGATCCCCTGCAAATTGCAACTATCGGCCGTAGAATGGGTTTAGCTCAGCTCAGCTCAGTTGTGTTTTTGGTTAATTTGATTCAGAAATGGTCGAGATGATCGAATTTTGTATGCAGCTAACGATGGCACACTCAGTGTCCTCTTGACAGAAACAACACTGATCGATGACTGAGATGGAAGTACAGCTCGCTCTTAATGATGGGTCGTCGGTTGTTAATTATCCTATATGATTATATATAGAAAATCAAGTGTGGTTGTGTCGGCCACGCAGACAGAAACACAAACCCTAACTATACATGCAAACTAGCTTTCTATCTATCTATCTATCTATCTATCTTAATTAACTCCCTGATCCAATTGCACTGATCGAAGAGCAATGGGTAATTAATTCAGTTCGATCAGCTATTTTATTTCAGTTCAGTTCAGAAACGGTTGAGACGAATATATCCAGCGATGTCTACTCAGTGATCGAACATGTCAGTCCTCTTGACAGAGAGAACATCAACATCCTTTTGCAGTAATGCATGGTTGATCATTGTAAAAAGCTCGAGCACACTAATTGGGTCAGCTGGCACTACTTTTAAACACACTCATTAGACCTAAGACAAACATTCTGCCTAGTAGGAGAGAGGACTCCTCTCAATGATACAAATCATATGCAGTATGTATGTATGTATGTATATGTGGTCCTCAGTCAGTCAGTCAGAGACAGAATTAAAGATACTTCATTTGATCAATATATCTACCACATTATTAACCTACACTTACCCAATGCATGATAATAAACTAATTTCCAGAAATATATAGAATTATGTGCAGATTCCCCTTCCAGCTGAAATCATTTGGTGGCTTTGTTTCCTAGCTGGTACGGCTGAGAATGTACGTATTATCACTGGCATTGACACTGTACTGTACTGTGCTCTGTCTCTCTTACACGTTCATAACCTTCTCAGCGTGGTGGGGGCCCACGTGTAAGGGGACTAGCCAGCTACCGAACCCACATTGCAAATGATCAACAGAATTAATTAATATATGCAATTAGCTTGTTAATTAGGGAGATTCCTAGCATATACCCTGTAATAATGAGGCTTAGAAAATCAAGCAAAGCATAAGTATATTGGGAGATTCTTGGATGAGAGGAAGAGAGAATTGAAAGGAATCATCATTGGTGCAGCATTGGCAAACTGAACTTACTTAACTATCTCTTTCTGAATGCAATGCCATAGTGAAATTCTGTGTAAAATTCTTGTAAAATAAGAACTATATATATGTAATTGTTGCTATGCTGGACTGGAACTGAGAAATCTTAGAACCTATAGAACTGTGTGGCTATTCCATCCTTAACACTATTGCTAATGCATATGAATGACTGATTGACAGGATCCCTTAAACAAAAGGATGCTATTAAAATTAAGCTGAATGCACTGAACCACCAATAATTAAGCAGTGCCTTTACTTGCATGCACCAACCAGGCAGGCAAGCAAGCAATATTAAGCTAATGTTGTATACAGCTACAGATACGTACATTGCATTGGTTAGTGGGCCCTGCACAACACAACAAGATCTGCCAGGTTGCAAGATATGGAGAAGAGCATATATATATATACACACATACATGTTACATCAACACTAGCTAGCTAGCAAGCCCCAGCTTCCAGCCATGGAATGGAGCCATAAGCAACAGAATCAATCAATTCAATACACTTCATGATATGATATTTATATATGAATAAAGGGCATGAAAGGAAAATTAAAAGAACTGAAATAAAAATACAGGTACATATACATACATCATATCACAAGGGAAGAAGAAAAATCTGCATTGTTATTGTTATTAAGCATAGGGTTAGAGAAGCATGCATCATCATAATGCAACCAAGCTTAGGGTTCCCCATCACCTTAAGAGGGGCCCCATGGCCCACACACATCACATTACAATGGGCCAGTGTAGTGAGACACTTGAGCTACTGCTACTGCCAAGTCCACTGTACTACCACTGCTACATTTTGTATACACCTGCATGAGCCCCAAGGCCAGATGGCCTTGTTCCAACACTCATCTGAAGATCTGATCCTTCCATCCTGACCATTCATTCATTCATTCATTCATTGGCAGAATGCCCTAGTGAGTTCTACTAGTTGTGAGTAAGTAGCACTAGTACAGTAGGGTTTGCCATTCAATTCACTTGATCAGTTCATCCCCTTGTTACCAGAATCTTGATGGGTCATTGTGTCCTCATTTCCTGCCTTTACAGCAGCCATGCTATATGTTTGTACATGACAAAAATGTACTGTGTGGTGCTATGCTATAGCTGAGTTAGGTAGGCTAGATTGGCATAGTGAAAGGTACAGAGAGCAAGAGAACAAGCTAGCAACGGTCCTGTCCTCCTGCAGGCAAGCTTAATACAGCTTCTTGTGCCACTGCCTGCCCAGCTCACCATTGGATACATTCTTCAGACATGCCTGAATACAGACACACACACAGGATGGCTCAACGCGGCGAAAGGTCAGGGAAAACGCCCATGCTACCAAACCCTATGCCTTGAGAAACCATCGGAATCGGATTCTCTCGTCTCGTCGTTTCCAATTCTGCAGAGAGTTCTGAATATGGACAGTACAGTGCAGTGCAATGCTGATTAGTCAGTGAGTGATTGTTGCTGCTAGATGGTATAGCATGGTTTTTATATGCAAGTCAGAGGAGGAGGAAGAGGAAGAAGAAGAAACTGCATTGATCATCCAGTGAGTGAGGCAGTGATTGTTCTTCTGTGGGATCTTGGCATGAATTCAGAAAAAAAAGGGGGGGAATTGAATGCAATCACATGGCTTAGTACAGAATTATGAGTAGTTGGGCTTCCGGTATGCAACTGTGCAAACACACATAAATGATAAATGGGTGATCGTTTCTGAATTTGCACGCATAAATGAGAGGTCCATGATCTCAGGTTGGTACTGGTCCCCTGTGAATGCTAGTAGCTAATACCGAATGCCAGTCCATTACAGTGGTTTCCAAGGTCCTATGTGATGTGAAGGTTTCAAAATTTGAGTTGATGTTCCAAAATTTTCGTCGAAAATTTACTCAAAATTTAATTTCCAAATTTAAAATAAACAATTTTTTTCGTATAAAACTATGTTCGATACTACCATGTATTCCACTAGCGGAAAAGGCCCAAATATGGCCTGTTACAACCGGCCCGTGTCGTGTGCACACGCGTGGGCCGTATATGGGCCTTATAAGGCCGAAGCCCCATCCTCCTCTTTCTACCCCGGAGGACTCGCTCCGCCCCCGTCGGCGGCGCTCCTCCTCCGGCGAACGGCCGGCCCCGCGCGCCAGATCCTCCTCCGCCACCGCCCGCTCGTCCCCGCCGCCGCGTCCTCCACCCGGCCCTTCTCCCTCTTCTACTCCCGCGGCGACGGCTCCCGGTTAGTGTACCCTTGGTTCTCCCTTTTTCTGGTCGGGATGGCGTGGGAGGGGGAAATGACGGTGGGTGGCGCTGCAGCCCGCCGGTGAACTTGGGGGGGGGGGGTGAGCATGGTGTCAGAGACGGACGTGTTCGTGGTGGAGCGCTTCGGCAAGTACCTACCACCAGCCGCTCGACGCCGGGCTCCACCTGCTCGTGCCCTTCATCGACAGCATCGCCTACATCCACTCGCTCAGGCAGGAGGTCCTATCCGTCCCCGACCAGTGCGCCATCACCAAGGATAACGTTCGCGTCCATACAAGCGGCATCCTCTTCGTCAAGGTATACCTCGCACATCGCCGCCTTGCGCCGACGTTACTGCTTCGCCGCAATTTCGGTTGCTGGTGGTAGTGTAGATGCGATGCGTTGTGGTGCGATGGTTTTGCGCCGGTGATCGAGCTTGTAACTGCGCTTCTGTGGCCTGAGATATGGTTAGGATTTCTTGATTTAGATGGTCAGGTTTGGTGCTCTAGCTGAATGAAGGATGATTATTATGTATTGCAGGGTTTTTCAGCATGGATTCTCTCTTCACTGTTGTAGGACGTTCTAGGAGATGTTAATGCTTGCTGCATTTCATTTTTGGAATGAATATTTCGTTGCTGGTAGTATATGCAATATGTTGTGGTGTGATGCGGGGTTTACTTCTTCTGGGCAATCTTGATTGCTGGTAGTAGATGCAATTCTGTGGTGCGAGGGTTTTGTGCTTGTGATCGAACTTGGAACTGCGCTATTTGTGGCCTGGGTTATGCTTATGATTTCTGAATTTACAATTTAGATGGTAAGGTATGGTGCACTAGCTGACTGAAGGATAATAGCGGTTATTATATATTGCAAAGTTTTTCAGGGCGGAGTCTCTCTTCCCTGTTGTAGGATATGCTAATGCTTTCTGTATTATTAGGGATGGGGAAAATGTGTGGAAATGCTACCTTGCAAATTTCATTTTTAGAATGCATATTTTGCTCACATTTGTAGCTTTTAATCAGAGTTCAGTGTTTCAGTTGAATTTGATAGATGCTGTTGCAGATCCTAGTTTGGTTGTTTAGGGATATATATGTGTGGGAAAATACATTATGATGAGTTATCGTGAGGCTGTTTCTATAAAGTGCTAGCTATACCTTTTCTGGTGGCTATGAACTTTGCAGATTGTTGATCCCTATCTTGCCTCGTATGTCATAGGCAATCCAATCTCCGCAGTCATTCAACTTGCCCTGACAACTGCAAGAAGTGAGCAGGAAAAGGTTACCTTCAACAAGGCTATTGATGAGAGGAACACACTAAATGAGCAAATTGTGGTATGGCATCTTGTTCGCATTATAAGTTATCTGTTCTTCTTACCATACCATGACATTTATTGTGGATAACAGTGCATATGTGTTTAGAACTTAAAAAAAGCATGCAATGGCTATCTCTCTCCAAGTATCCTATATTATGTGATGCCTCAAGTAGATGGAAAAAGAATAATAATCGTACAGATTCTCTTTCAGTATCTTATATATGGTGTGTGTTGCATGATTGTTTTGGCTTGTCTGTACTCTGCCTCATGCCTTTCATCGCCTTTCATCATATTTCTAAGTTTTATCTTTTATGCAGTGCTTTTGATGTATTTTCTGCATTTGTCTGACAGAGGTCCATGAACGAGACTATAACTGATTGGGGACTGAAGTGTTCTCGCTATAAGATCAGTATGTTTTCTTTTTGCTACTGAACTGTTGAGCTAAAATTATTTCCTGTAATACATCTGATGTTTAACGATTGACTATGCAGAGTGTATATCTCATCCACATGGTGTTAATGTGGCTATGGAGATGCTATCGAAAGCAGAAGGAAACTACGTGCCCAAATGCTTGAATTAGAAGGTGATGAATGCACACTTTCTTCTTTTAAGTTTCTAACTGATTTGCCTTAGCATGATTGAAAGGTCATTATTGGATTATCGTACGTGGAAGATGAATTTTTGGCTGACTCATTCCATTTGATCTGGCAGGAACTAATGTTGGAGGCGGCATACGGATCTCGGTTTTAGATATCGTTTGTTGGGCTGCCTTAGTCTATATTCACTTGCAGAGAATGAAAACAGTCAAATTTATAGCCCTAGTTACCTGATAGATCACATTGAACATGTATCCCTACAGGGAATTTAACAGTGTTACCTCTCTATGTATATGCATCGCAATGGCGTTTATGACAGGGAAGTTAACTATTTGCTACTCTTACTGCATGCCATCCTTCAAAAGTTCAAATGCTGCTTTTACATTTATCCCTACAGATGTGCCATCGGAGATACTGTGTTCCTTTTAACTATATGCTTCAAGGTGTTTCTTATAACATCGGCCAGTAGATTATTTGAGGTTGTAGCATCTTATATGTTCAGTGTTCCATTTATTCTGCCATCATCTTATAGTGCTTGCTGAGCTTCTATGTCCCTCATTGTAACTGGCATGTATTTGTTCAGCTTTCATATATCCTTCTCTTTTCAAGTGCTTATCTTCAGCATTGCATCTCTTGTTTGTTCTATTACTGCACCATCCTCTTGTCTACTTATGGAGATGGGATCACTGCACTAGACTATATTTTTTGTTTTGGTTACTGCGAAACATCTTGTTTTGCATTTCTCTTTCGCTGTTGGGAATTAAAGGATTATCTACACGCATCAATGCCAGTACAATTTTCTGTAATGAATGCCTAGTGAGGTTGAAGCAATTCTTGGAAAGTTGGAGCAACTGCTCGGGGAATCAGATTGGTTTCTGAACTGTGAGGCCATGAGGACTAAAGGCAGCACAGATGTATCATGATGATAGCATGCTTTTTATTCTGTGTAGGTCATGAGAAGAAGGTGCCCTGATCAGTGTTAGTGCCAACACATTCCTTAGCGTAGAATTATGAGTAGTTTGGCTTCAGGCATGCAGCCGTGTGTGCAAACATGCATAAATGGGTGATCGTTTCTGAATCTGCACGCACGATTGAGAGGTCCATGATTTTAGGTCCAAGATTGCAAGCCATATTACTCCATTCTTTCATGCAATTCATAGTGATGCTATCTTTCCAGGCTACTTTTTAGCAGCTTGCAAACATAGTGATTTTCTTAGGAAAAATCTTTTTTTTTTGGGGTTCATATCTCAATTTGCCTGCAGACTCTCTGTTCCCCCTGTCCACTGCAAACCGTCAATTCAACTGAAAGCCCATACCAAAAATCAAACGATGCTCCAAACATTCTGTTCACTTTGGTCCACATCCAACTTTGCAGCCCACTTCAATCCCAAGGGCCAAGGCAACTTTGGATAAAAGCAAGCCCTCTGTAACCCAAATTCACCATTTTGTTGATAAATAACATGCACATGAAAAATAATTTATAAATAAAACTTTTATATACATGTTCTTAGCAATATAAAAGCAAAAGCTGAAAAATAAATTGTGATAGAAAAAACCCCTCCAAAAATAACTTTAAATTTAATGTTGAAATTTCAAAGTTTAGCTTATAAGAATAAACAAAAGAGAAAAGACAAGATTGTTTATCTCAGCATGATGACCAAATATCTGTTTGTTCTATGCACAATAGCAATATGTATTTACCAATCATTGCACATCAAAATTCTATTACAACTAATTGCTTTTTGTATGCTCAGTTCTCTTCTGCAAATTGCAAGAACTGGCATGCCCGAATATACAGAATGTTCATCGGATGAAGGAGGTGTTGCTTTCTGAGAAGGAAGAGTTTGAGCTCTATGCATGAGAGCTACCTATTCAAATTGGCATATTTTGGAGATCATTTACAAAATTTAATCAACCAAGCTGAAAGGTAAGTTAATAGTTATCCGATTTGAATATACACATATATTCGTTTTGTTGTCATGTAATTGTTTCTCTATCGTCGTACAGATCAAGAGAAAAAGACAGCCCTAAGATAAAGATAAACTTCAGTATTGTTCTAATTTTTTTCTTTTTGTATTATGTGGAATAGGAAAGATCTAGACATATATACAAAAGTGAACATGCTGATGCCAAGGTTTCTAAAACCGCGATCCTAATTAGAATCGAAATTTCTAAGTTGGCTCGCAATAATAGAACCGTAAACATAAAATATTAAAACCGTATATTTTACCTAAATATAGAATCATATAACCAAGCTACTCATTTAGAATCGTAGTAAAATCGTATGACATAATCGAGATTTTGAAAACTACTCCGTACGCAGGTGCCACGCATAAATTAGGGCAATGAATTATGTAGGTTGATAAAGAAATGCACTATGACGGGCCAAGATGGTATTTCAGTTTATAACATTGGTTTTTCCAGATAATAAGTTTATAACATTGTGGGAGTACATGTTGGATGATTATCTTAACGGCGTACTTTCAACTGTTCATCATCAATTTTCGGGATGCATCTGCCGGTAAGCAGTTTGTTAAGCAGAAAAATTCATGCAGAGCTACAATAATTGAGCCCAAAACTTTAACTTGCTCCATTCGGAGGAAAATAAATGATTTGGATTTCTAATAATTAATTCCTATAAGTGTCATTCATTTTATATGAATGAATGAAGTACATACTAATAAAAGAAAAGTTTCCTTTCCTACAAGTTTAGATAAAAAAATATAGAAAAATTTACATCCACTAAAACCTCATAGAAAATTTTACATCCACTAAAACCTCATAGAAAATTTCTATAGATATTGATGTGCCCATACATTCCATTTTTCCTACTCCAATGCAAAAAAATTCGTCCAAATCAAATAAGCCATAATTTTGGATCTTCGAACAGAATCCTGGCATCAAAATTGGTTGCCCAGAATGTGAAATCACTTAATGGAATTTAACAGTGCTACCTCCTCCGTTTTAATTTAAGATTTTTTTAGTCTGGTTTAGATTCCTTCATTAATGAATATATTTAATTTATATATATATAGTTGTGAAACAGAGGAAGGTCGTGTTCAGTAAAGGGTTAGTTATCCAGCAGAAAACATAGTAATAGTTAATACATGATTAATTAATTATTAATTATAAAAAATAAAATAGATTAATATGATTTTTTAAAGTAACTTTTCTATAGAAAATTTTATAAAAAATACACCGTTTAACCGTTTAGAAAATGTACGTGCCAAAAACAAGAAAATCTGAGTTAATAGGGGGCGACGAACACGGCCAAAGTACTCTATATACTCCTATGAGATGTTAATTTCTGGCTCCACTCCCACCAGTTAAAACCAAGACGACACGCAAAAATAAACTTCTGAATCTCTCCATTTCCTTCATTCAAGTGTGTATGAGATAGAAATCAGAAGGCCAATAACAGTTTTCCCCTCCAAAAATTAGCTAGAACTGTACCCCAGTACTATATGAAGCAAAAAATGTGAATTTCTGTGCTATAAAGATAAATTGCTAACAAAATATCTTCTAAAAAATGGCTAGGAGCTCTAGCTTACATAACCCAAGTCACCCTAGGATGTGAAACAAATGGTGGAAGGTTAAATTCCTCATCACCACCTGGTCATTTGCTTATTTGCGAATTAATCCAATTAATTGACAAGAAGAGAGGGGAAAAAAGAAAGCAAACTCTAATATATAGCAACAATCTACGGCTGGACACCTCATAATTGACCAATCTACACTTTGGAGGCTTCTATAATTTATTAAATAAATACCCACAATAACTATAAGCTGATGCTAAACACAAGCATGGGTTTTGCAAACAAAAATCTAATTGGAAGAAAACACAAAAACAATGAGAAAAATTCCAGACAAGCAACTGAAAAGGAGAAGCATCTCTATCTTGTTATGGTTGTTTTGCTAAGAGAATCCAGGTCTGGTTTCTACAGAATTAAACGGGTCAGATATATCGGAACCACTCTTTTTCCTATACACGAGCACATAAGAGATTGGCATTACTGCGCATCTCCGCATGAACCACAGCAGCAGCACTTGAAGCAGCTCCTGCAGTTGCAGGAGAAGCTAGTTGGGCACTTGAAGCAGCTCTTGCAGCTGCAGGAGAAGCAGGTTGGGCACTTGAAGCAGCTCTTCAAGCTGCAGGAGAAGCAGGTTGGGCACCTGAAGCAGCTCTTCAAGCTGCAGGAGAAGCAGGTTGAGCACTTGAATAGACGGCATGAGAAGAAACTCTTCAGACCGCTGCAGCAGCTGCAGCTGAAATTGCAGCTGGGGCAACTCGGTTTGCGGACTCGGATACGGCAGCAGCAGTTGGTGGTGAAGGTGGTAGTTGTCCCAGTGTGCACCCGGTGGGCCTTCTTCGCGGGTTGCAGGGACTGCCGAATCTTCTTGAGCCTCATCTTTGTTGTGATATTTTCCATTTCGCGGATGAACTTGGAGAGGTGGCGGATGAAGTCGGGATATAGCTCCAGATTGCAATGACCTCCTCCTTTGATCCATAGTGGATCATAGGGCTCCCTTGCCAATTTCCACAGCTCTTTACCATGCGACCAGTTCACAACATCATCATCAGTTCCCTGAAAACATCAGTCAAGTACACATGAAGTTGATGTTCAGGAAATTCAGACATCAACAATGGTGAGGGAAAGAATACACAAAATACTTCGGTAGATAAAATAAGTGGCTACAACAGGTTAAAGATGTATGCCGTTGACCTCAATTTAGCCACAGAACAAGATTTCTGGCCCGTCATCTTATACTGTGGCTTTTACTTCAAAAAAAAATCTTATTCTGTGGCTTTATTTATTAAAAGAGGCAATCAGGATTTATATTGACAGCTGATATTGGTATAACTCAAAGATGTTATATGCTTATATACCAAGACTGCAGTGAACAAATTTAATAAAATTTGACAAAATAGGATCTATTTTCAACATAAGCTATTCTAAAATCCTCATTTTACTTGTCTTCAACACAACAGATTCGTTTGGTTAGGAAGCTGCTGTTGCGTTGGACAGAATTATTACTTCTGCCAACATGGGAGCACCTCAGTTTTAAAAGAATCAGCCAAAGTTGTTTTTGTCACTGCAGAAAAGATATATAGGTTTTGAGCTAATTGCTATGAAGTCATTGCGTAATTATTTAGGCCTATGCAAGTTCTGATCAGAAAAAGATCTAGTCTTTTGGGCCTCATCCAATGGTCTCTGTACCAGCACAGCCATCTTACATGGCTACACCTTTCTTTAGTTTCAATCAAGCCCAGAATAATGTTAGTCAAACCAAAGAAGGCTGAATAGCAGGCTGAAGCGAATCAAATAAGTTATTACAGTAATACCACATGCAATTAACGTGCACAGCATGGCACTACAAGAATTAGTGACACCTCCCAGCTCCTCATATCTGCAGCATGTTCTACTGTACAGTGTACATCGCCCATTTTAATACTCTATGATTTATTACTTTTTGCAGAGGGTTCTGTTCTATTAATTTCTATTCCTATCCAATGCATTAGCCTATGACTGCAGTTGTAAACTAGTTAAAGAATTTGTCAATATTTCTAAAACAGAAAGCATCAAGGTGTATTTCTTTTGGTCTTTACCTTTAATTTGTATATAGGAATACCTAAATATGCATGGTACTTTTCTAACCTAACATAACAGCTTTTTGTAAGGTCATGAGCTAGCTTGTTAGGACTTGAATACATGATCACCTGTTACTAAGGGAACTAGTTTACATATTTGATTATTTCTCCAAGAACTGTAACTAAGTAGCAAGGATAATAACAGCACCACCAAAGGATGGACAATCAATTATTACAAAAAGATTTTAAAAATTCAGAAGATGCAGATTGATTTGAATGTATAACAAATTATCCATGAGAACAGGGAACATAAAGCGAAAAGGCTTGATATATAATCAGTAAGATACTTACATGAATAACAAGCACTGGGGATTTAACCTTCTTGATTTTTTTCACATTCTGCAGAGGAACGTTGATTAGATATTAGTAAAAGGTTACTCCTCAAGGCAACAAAGGTAAAAATAAAAAGAATCTATTCGAAATATTACTTTGTAAATGTCAAAGCAGAAAGTAAAGTTCACATGGCAAACAACACGGAGGCCTGACAGTATGGCACTATGAAGAACCACACCACGCAATCTTGGTAAACGGGAAGCTAAATGCAATGTTGGCCCACTGCCAACAGATTGCCCATACAAGATAAGGTCTTCCTGGCTAATTCCATACTCCGTTTCTAAGCACTGGTAGACTGCCTCAATGTCTGCATATGTATTCTCTTCGCTTGGCTGCACTTCAAATAATAAACATAAGATTGGCTCCTCAAAATGCATTTCTTCAGAAATAAATTAGGAATAATTCATAAAACAGTGAGGGGGGCAGTAGTTCAAAGTTAACGTGTCATCTCATTTAGCTCAAAAGAAAATATACCATCCAAGTAGCCATTAACATCCTATAGGCAAAAAGAAATTTCAAACACAACATGCATAACATGCCTAGTCTTCTATGCGGGAATTCTCTATGTAGTGAATGCAGGTTTCTCAAAATTGATGACTGCAAGAATCAAGATAAACTAACATTCACTTATTGAAACTTCATGAATGAATCAACAATTAAATGACAATAAACAACTCCACTTAAATAGAGAATATGTACATATGGTCCATATGTAGATTTGACAATTGATATCCAGTGCCTAATATACTCTAAAAAGGTAGCACACGAATATCTTATGGACTGGTATTTCTACAGCATGCATGGCTATAAACAAAAGTTATAAAGATATTCTAATATGTTAAAATAACATGGTGATGATTGCTGTCTTGGAGAAACTTTTTAAGATGAACTGGCCATGCTATGCCTGAAATGTACCAGTCAGGTATGGGTCAGACTCTCTTCTGATATAGATACATGCAGCATGTTCTTGAAAAGTGAAATTAAACCACGGTTGTCGAGGTATCTAGCATGTATAGATCCCTTCAGGTTGATTAGTGCAACTTGCTAATTAGGCTGCTATGTTAGTAATTATGCCTGCATTAATCCAGGGACGCTACTAAATTTTACAGCTGGCCAAACTTGAAACAACTCAACTGTAGCCTGTACATGGTATGATTTAACATAGTTCACACATGATAAATAAGTTACCTTGCCAGTAGATGCTCCATACCCAGAGTAGTCGTATCTGCATACATAATTAGAGAGTAAATTACACCAGCATGCTTCGCATATTTTACCTCCAGAGTATTGAAATCAAATGAAAGGGGGACTGAAATGCTTCGTGAAATAATGGCAGAAACACTTGTAACATAATATTCAATATGCTCTCAGCTTAGAACAGTGATATGCAAT
Source organism: Oryza brachyantha (assembly GCF_000231095.2). NCBI lineage: Eukaryota > Viridiplantae > Streptophyta > Magnoliopsida > Poales > Poaceae > Oryza > Oryza brachyantha. Next base: position 2,530,012 of record NC_023170.2, read on the forward strand.
AATTTTGAACAGTTAGAAATACTTCAGGACTGACAGAACATGATAATCAATTATCAAACCTTAAAGAGTTCCCACAAAATACACCTAGTGAGAAAAAAAATTCACAAGAATTCTCCCCTGCCCCCACATACCCCCCCACCACTCCAATTATTTATCTGCTTTCAATCGTCTCATGCTTAACAAAACCGATCCATGCACACTACTTCTCCTCACAAATTTCACCGGAGCAAATTCTTCGCTTGCGCGCAAAGCACATGATCTCCCGCTCCTATAACACATAGAGTTCCAACAAGGAATGCATTGCTGCACTATAATTTCCTAAACAGTTAAACAAACAAGCATAGCATTTGATATGACTAAAAGAATACGGGAAAAGGGCAACAAAAAGGAGATGCTACTAAGTATCCTAGAGATGACCAAGAAGCAGCATAATGCACCACTAACCCCATCAGATTGACCTTGAGATTGACCTTGAGCTGCACAAAGAGGTCGTAGAGCTGGCCGAGGTCGGCGGCGTTGCCGTGCGAGTAGAGCACGGTGAGGCGCGCGGCGGGGTCCCTCAGGAAGAAGGCCACCACCTTGCTCCCCCTCCTGGTGTCGACGCGCAGCACGTCCATGGCGCCGTCGCGCGGGACGTTGGAGGCGACGAGGCGGCCGGCGGCCTCGTCCTTCCGGACGGCGTAGGTCGCCGGGTCCGGCGGGAAGAAGGCGAACCTCGCCGCGAGACTGGACACCGAGCACCCCGACAGCATCGGCGGCAGCGCTCAGTCATCGACAGGCGGCGGCTGCTGCTGCTCGTCGGAGGGAAACCTCCCCGGCCCCCCTCCTCCCACCACCACCAAAAACAATCCTTTACCACCGATTCAAAACAAACGATCAAAAACGGATCGAAAAAATTCCCTGGGTTTCGCTGGATCACAAATGATCAATTTTTTTGCGAAACAAAAGGCGGCGCCTTTCCGCTGCTCTCGAACCAAATCGATTCGATTTCGAAGAACAGCGAGATCAAAATTTCCCACGAGAGAAACAAAAAAAAAAAACACAGCTTCCCCTTCCTCTCTCTCTCTCTCCCCCAAAGCGATTCCAAGATGATCCAAAACCAAAAGACAAAAAAAATCAAGAACAAACCCCAATCATCAAGAACCGAAAGAGAACCAACTCCTCAAGAACCGAGCCGCCTGTCCTCCTGGGAGGTTTTGGGAGGGTTTAGCGAAGTGTCAACATGACAGGAGGAGCAGAGAACCCGCAGCAATGGCTGCACCTGCGCATTGCACAGCTAGACTCTAGAGCTCTCTGCCCCTCGGCCACGCACGCTCCTCCTCCTCCTCCTGCCGCTGGTCACTGCCATTTATTACTCATAAGAGAGAGAGAGAGAGAGAGAGAGAGAGAGAGAGAGAGAGGTGGCTGCTGCTGCTGCCGTGGTGCGTGGCGTGAGAGAGCGTGCAGCAAAGCGAGCGAGCGGTGGTGTTGCGCGCGTGTAGTGCAGTGCAGGCGCAGCGGCTGGCGATGACGATGCAGATGAAGCTGAAACAGGGCAGCAGAAAGCGCAGGGGATCCCCCGCCTTTGCAAAAGGATGTGGTCTTCACAGGTTTCTTTTTCGCAACAAATTTCTTTGGTTTTGTTCGGCTGATTGGAATCCTGCTGGATCCTGACCACGCTTACATTTCTTCCATTTTTAATATTTTTTAAAAGTACATTTCACCGTGGTTTCTATTAATATTATATATATTTCATGTCACGGTATGGCATTTCCGTGCTCTATGCATATACAAAATATATTCATTAATAAGTTAAAATAATTTATAAAATAAAATAAATGTAGTAGTATTTTATTATTAGAGTTATTGGTATATTATTATCTTAGCGAGCTCTGTTACCGTATGAGTGCTAATTGAATGTTGTAGATCAAACACGAAGAGAAGTGTTAAACCATGCTTGGACCTGGAGTTCAACTTTATCATAAGTTATATGCTTTATTGTTGCTGCTATATTATTCATTTTGTTAGTATCTTTTAAGTGCACTTAGACCAGTAGATGTGGAAGGAAATTAAAGAGCATATAAAGTGATGACGTTTCTTTGATTCTTATGGTTTCACCAATTATAATGGTACACACATTCTCTATTTTTCACAGTGTCATCTATTTTGTAAAACTTATGGTCGAGAACATATATAGGTTGATAATTAATGCTTTTATGCGGAATCTTCTAGCACTATTTAGGAGTTAATTGGATGTTAGAATTTTGACGATGGAAAATCGGCTATTTCATGTGACAAGTGATAGGACAACCCTTATGTGGTAGATCTTAACATAGATGCAAGCCTCTATCTTTTTTAGACTAGCATATAATTTATTATTATGGCATTTTCTCCTTTTTTTCCCCTCAATTAGCTCTTCCATGGCACTGTTTCTTTTATGGTCTTTTGGTATTTGTTTGCTTGGAAATGCAACAATTTATTGTGACACAAAAGTCTATTAAGTAAGAAACAAGAAAGAGCAACTGGAAGGGACAAAAGACAAAACCTTATTTGTACCTACTCCCTTGCTACTAGCACATCTGTCTGGATCACCACCTAACCCAAAAATTACATGTGCTCTCTCAAAAGGGGAATTTTATGTTAACTTAAGCTGGTGTTCATAAATTGCTTTTGGAACAAAGACAAGCACCTCCTGCTAAATCAAGGATAATCATCACACATCACTTCTGAGAGAGATGAACAGATTATGGTGTAGTAGGCAAGAAAACTAGGCTGTCTGTCTGTCCTTCTCTATATACCAAGGAGGAGAAAGCTACAAGCATCCCTTTCAGAAGTTGACAAACCCTTCTCCTTTCTTGGATTTGTTCTCATCTCTCCAACTTCAACATGTTTTTTGAGGGATTCTTGGCTTTCTCCCATGATTCTAGCTGTGCATGTACTCTTTTATGGTCTAGTAAGTTTCTAGCCTCTCCCATCCACGCTGCTATGGACAATTTGGATGTTGCTTTGGCACTTTGTACTTTCTGTTTGAGATGTTTTTGATGTAAAACAATTAAAAATTAGTTTGTAAAAGAAAGAAAGAAAGTTTAAAATGCCTTCTAAAGTTATTGAGCACATGTTAATGCGCTTGTGGCATAGTGGTTGAAGTCCCCTTTTGAGCGAACTTGGGTTTCGTAAATGATCGAGTATTTTCTTTTTAAGTCACTAAATGAATTTTTTTAAAAAAAAATCGTTCGCACCTCAATGGTTTTGAAGTCGAAAGCTCACTCGACAAATTTGAAAGCTGAGGGAATGAAATGCCATCCCCAATTTGCGAGTTTTCTAGTTAGAATAAAATCTCAATATAGAAATTATTCTTATATCTGAAAGTTCATCAAAACAAGCAAACCATTTTTAAAGCTGAAAATATTTCATAGGAGAAAAAATATCCACTTGTGTATTTGTGGTTTCTAGCAAAACAGAAACTAACCAAAACTGTCCAGATCACAAGAATTTCTCTCCACATCCAACTCCACAACTTGCACAGAATCAATATATAATAATTCAACCTAATGAAAAAGAGTTGTTGTCAAATAATTAACCAAAGACACAAGTAATAGCTGTCATCAAATTTATGTCACTCCCTCCTAATTGTGGTTTATCAATATCTTTCTATTGCAAGGTTGTGTGCTTACTACAAAGATACAAAGAAAGTACACCCTACAAAGCTGTCTTGTTTCAGTAGGGAGATTCTGTGAACACACACTCTCTCTCTCTCTCAGCAGGGGATTCTGTGCCATTATTAAGGACACACACGGGCACATCAAATTGTTACCTCCTTGTACTTCCCCCTGAACACCAAAATCAAAGAAATTGGGCCATGTCTACATTCACCATTCATTCATTCATTCATTCATTTGTTCATCATTCTAGAGAGAGAGAGAGTTGCAGGGGGTAGGGGACCTGGAAGAAGCTGCAGCCAACAGGGGTAGAGGAAGCACTTGTGTTTGTGTAGGTGGCCAATAAATTTGCAAAACTTATTGCCAACGGCTAAGGTGTTTTTGTAGTTTTCCTCACAAGAAAACAAAGAGCAAGTTGTCAGGTTTATTTATGATGCCAGTTAATCAGTTTCCAAATTGAATAGTACTCCCTCCATATTTTTTTATATGACGCCGTTGACTTTTAGGTCCATGTTTGACCCTTCGTCTTATTCAAAAAAATTATATAATTATTAAATATTTTGTTATAATATGATTTATTATTATAGAAACTTTAATTATGCATTATAATTTTGTATATTTGGATATAAATTTTGAATAAGACGAATGGTCAAACGTGATTCTAAAAATCAACGGTGTCATACATAAAAATACGGAGGGAGTAGAAGATTTCATTTACTACTAGTGGTAATTTACTAGAGAACTAATGGTACTAGCGTTTATGTTTCAGAAAGCAATTTGGTTTCACTCCTCAAGGCTTTGAAAAGCAAGAAAGCTGCCTTTTGTGTTGATTTGAAGCTTTGAACACATAAGAGTCAAAGAGTCAAGGTAGATGATCATTGCACTTCACAGGAAAGCAGGTTCACAGCAAAACTCACTTTCTCACTCAAAACATGTAGTGGCAGATTAATTAGATGCCATTATTCCATTAACCCATTTTCCAACTGTTAAATGGGAAAAGGATGCAGTATATTTGCATGGTTGAACTAGAATCTGAATAAAAAGTAAACTTTTGGGGGGTTAAGAAGAAGAACTACATTGACATGAGTATAGTTGTTTCCACTGTAGAATGATTCCAAAAGCTTAACCTGACCAAATGTGGCAGCTTTTACTTGTACTAGTACTTGTGAATTGTGATATCAGCAGTTACATGGATGGCATGTTTGACTGTTGCAGTCTATCCAATTCAACTTTTACAGCAGCAGGTTGTGGATGTGAAATGTAAAAACAACATTTTCTGCCCTTTTTTCTCATGCTCTGATTCAAATGTTGGTTTAGTACTTTACAGGGCAACACAAATATATAAGTCTTGACACATTATAATATTCTAACTTAGCTAAATATGTTCCAATGTTTAGACCTATGTAACTCATACTAATATGGGTTCCGCTATATTAGAAAAATAGTATTTTTCTCAACTTTTTTCAACATGAGCCAATGAGCCAACCAAATGCTCTAACTAAAATTAATTTTTTAGCCTAAGCACTGGTCGTCCAAACAAGCAACAGGTGGTTAGAATTTCTAGCCTAGCGTCTATGCTCCATTGTATAGTATCTCTTCCTATAGTTTCTCTTTTCTCCATACACCTTCTTGGTAAATACATTGGAGCTGCCTAACATTCCAAACATAACATTAGTGTGTGTTACAGATATTGTAAAAAAAAAAGTACTGTATTACTTCTTGAAAACATACAACATCTGTATCAATCAAACGGATCTCTTAAAAAATTCAGTAGCATTTTCATTTGCTCATCCCAGAACAGTGTCTCTAGCACTTATCTGATCAAAGAGCAGTTCAACTGAAGGACCACCTCAAATCAACTATTGTAGGCTGGCAGAGATTATGCTTCTGTCTGCATTACATATGTGTATTTGTTTAGTGTTTCCAAAGGCCAAAAACAGAGGCTTTTTTTTCTCTGTTCCTTCCTTTTGTGGTTGACACTCTGTCCCCTTTGCATAATTTTGGGATCAAGACAAGCACTTCCCCATCTTGCCTCATGGCACTTCCTCTTCTGTTGAGGTAGTTAAGAATTGTAGTTTTCATGGTTTTAGCCCGGTTTTCCCTTAATTAATAACCAGGCATTGCACGGTTGGGCATCATTATCTCCTTAAAATGAGGCATCTTTTTCTATTCTTAAATGTAACGCCATAAATCACCATGATGTTCCAAAAAGAGTATGTCTAAGACAGTCAGAGCCCATCTTCATAATTATGTGTCTGCATGTTTCACAGGGTGTCATACATATTAAATAGGATGTTACATCAACAAAATTGCTGACTTGACAGAATCATTAAATAAGGATGTTTCATGAGATGAGAGAGGAGTTTCATCCCCATGAAACTTATTTGACTCGGCTACCTAGTTTATAGTCTTGGTAACTATAACATGAAACTATGCATTGAGACTAGTCTTATAAGCTAAAATTTAAATTTTTAACCTTAAATTTAGAGTACATTTGTGAGGATTTATCGTAGTTTATTTTTCAGTCTTGGCTTTTAAATCGCTAAGAATATATATAAAAAATTTTATTCACAAATTATTTTTTATAAAATATGTCATTTTGGTCTTTTCCCTAAATAAGCCAAACAATCACCTCCTTCTTTGGGGCTAATTCACCATTTGCTACCATCTTTCAAAATGTTTGGTTTTTGTCTAGAATAAAATGAAGTGCTGGCACATTTTGCTTCTATGTACTAGCATGAATCAGGGACTAATAAATACTACATCCAATCCTCGAGGCAAGATTTTCTAGCATTGTCCAAATTTATATGGATACTAACGAATTTATACAATATACAAACCATATGTATCAATTAGTTAATAAATTTAGACATAATCAGAAAATCTTACAATATAAAATATAAAAGTAACAAGTCCTAGCGTTGCCATGGGCTCATGTCATGCAAAAGTTCCTCAAGTAAGCTAGTCAAGTGACTGCTGACAAACAAGATCATCCTTCCAAACCCCCATGCATTCAACTCTTGTCTGCATCCCCAAGACTGGCCTAGATTCAACCAACTAACCCCCATTAAATTAGCATGCCCCTTCAATGTGCAGGGCAAGTTAATTTAGTTTCATGGCAGGGGCTGGATAGAGAAACCATATCCTGCTGCATCAAAACGTGAGATTATTCCAACACCTAATGCATGTGGCCACTAGATTAACCCAAGGATTGGATTCTCATTGGGTTAACCACTGCGTGATCTTCCAACGGTTAGCACATCAAGTGATGGCCATTGGACAAAGAGCGACGGTAATAATACTGATTACTGAAACATTTTTTTTACAGTTATTGTGCAAGTTACAGCTACTGGGCGAACACTACCATTATCGGGAACCACACAGGAACGAACCTCTATTATTAACAAGTGGGCCCTTAAAACTTACCAGCATTCTCATTTTTTTCATTTTTCTTATACTTACGGTTAAAAATTAAATTTTAAACCTTAAATTTACAGTTAATTTTGAGGTTTTTTCATCATAGTTTATTTTTAGCACTTGCTTTTAGATAACTAAGAACACATGTATACAAGTTTTATTCATAAATTATTTTTTTTACAAATATATCGTTTGAATTTTTTCCTCCAACCCCGATCAATATGAACCACTCGTCGCAGAGTAATATAGCATTTGGTGTGGGGGTACACGTGTGCAGCCAAATGGCCAACTTGAGGTGCAACCATTTGTTTTTTGGAGATAGGGTTTAAAAGGGATTAGTGCTGATGAGTAGCAGACAAGCATAGGTCCAAATAGTAGCAATTGACCAGACAAAATGGGGAGGCATGATCTGATCATGTGAGATTGAAATGTTTGAATGTTTTGGTTCAGGAGCATGTCGGATTTCAAGTTGATGCATGATGCAACAATGAGGAGGATTTTTTTTTTTTTTGATCAAGAGCTGAATATAAAGAAAATGGAAACTGAAGAATGTTTCTTGTTTGAATCATATCATGAAAAACTGTGAATATTTTTTTTTGGTTTGAATCATGAAAAGTGTGATATAGATTTTGCTGGGTGCATCAAGCTGCGGGGATAGTCAAACTTCAAAGGACTATCCATCGTATATTTGCTTGCTTTTATTAAAAAAAATCAGATCTTATCTAGTGGCAAACTGCCAAACTTGTATTATAAATATTTTTTTACTTAATGCGGCATTGCATCACTGATTTAAGGACGAAGTCTGGCACGTTCAACAGTAGGGACTTATCATAACAATAGAAAACACAAACATGTCATAGGCTTGGCGCTAGTGTCCACCAAATTTGAAACAACAAAATTCAACCGAAATTTGATTAAAAAAAAGTTATACTGCTGGGGGTAGAGATCCAAATGCTCAATCGAAAAGGTGATGAATGAAAATTTTAACTTTTTTTCACTCTTATATACCAGTGACAACAAATTTATCGTCCCCATCTTACAAGTCTTGTGAGGGTGATTAAACTTTTCTCGTAAAGAATGGTAAAAGGTTAAAAACCCTAGTGATTAACCCTGCCCTGCCTACAAAAAGCCCTAGCGTGTGTAGTGACGTGTACGCTGGTTTGTGCACGTGCCAACTGTTTTTCTACATGCTTTAAAAAAAACCCAAAAAAGAAAGAAAGAAAGAAAATAGAGAGAGATTTTGAATTTATCCGATAGCCATCCATCTGGGCCGGGCTTTGTTTCTCAAGTGCAGCACACATTGCAGTACTGAAGTGTGGCCTTACTGGGCCGGGCCACATTGGGCCTTGATGGGCCGATTCGTATTGGGCCTTTCTGGGCCGGGCCTATTTGACGAGCCCACCTAAATCCATCAGAAAAGGGATCGTCTCTCTCCTCCGTCTTCCCGAAATCTCCTCGACCCACCCGTGCAGAGCTTCTCCTCCTCCGCCCCATCGGCCATGGCGACCGCGGCGAGGCGGCTCCTCCCGGCGCTCCGCAACTCCCTATCCGGGTCCGGAGGCGCCGCGCGAGGCGTCTCCACTGAGAGGGCGGTCGGCCCCGCCGCCGCCGCCGTCCTCGGCAGCCACACCGCCAAGTGGATGCAGGTAACCTACCATCCATCCATCCTCGCCGCTCTCCGGCCCTCGGGTTACCATCCGCTGGAGCCGGATCCCTTGGTTTTCGCGATCCTGGTGACCCTCCCCCCCCCCCCACCGCGTGTAGCCCTCCCCGATTCGGTGGGGGGAGGATCTAGTGTTTAGGTTTCCGGCCCCTCGATTCTGCTTGTGACCGCTGTTTAGGCGTGTAGCTCGCGCTGATTAGTTTCACTTTCCGACAATTTACTTTTGGTCAGTCTGGATGCCTAAGACGTCTCGATGGATGAGTTTTTTCTCTTTTTTTTTCCGTAAGTTGTAGTTTTATGCTCCGATAGCTTCTTCTGTTTCTTGTTTAGATCTGAAGCCCGCCCTCAGGTTTGCTAGATGTATTGCTTGTATGAATGTATGCAAAGCATGTTGTGAATGGATGCATGGAGTTTAGGGTGGATGGTATGATTTTCAGGCTCTGGAATTATTGTCACCATAACATTGCAGACAGATAAGGGTCTATGGGTTCACTTTCATATATGTCTGGAAGATGAATATCTGCATCATGTTGCACTGCCTGAATTCCTTTGGTGGGTGCTGGCACCATTAGATTACTTGAGGAGTCTTGTTAAGCGTTAATGATGGGCAAATGCAGCAAAAATGAATACTGATTAATGACAGCATCTTCAAATGTTCCGTGTTACCTGTGAGCATGTCAACATAGGTTTATTAGCACTGCTTGTGACTCAGGTGTGGAACTAATGTTGTTGTTGGATGCTGTCCTCCCCTAAAGGAAGGTACTTTGTACTATACGTCTGCAGACTCAAGTCACTGGACTGTCCTTGAATTAATGTGTTAGCCTCATCTGTAATATGACTTATTCTCTTGTATGTAAGAAAAACAGTTATCGTGATGAAATGTGTGTGCCTTACTAGATAGTGGTTGTACCATTAGCTGAGGCATGGCCTTATCGGTCTGTTCTCACAAGACGTGCATAGCATGATTTTGTAACAAAGTAACTTATGTTCAGTTTGCAAATTACACATTCCCCCTTATGATGTTTTAATGTTGTGCTACACACCCTTTTGGTTTGTGTTAAGATTTCCATCAATGGTTAAGTGAAACTGGTGTCCGGTTGCAGGAAGGCACTTAAGAGTTATTATTGAATTGTACTTCCTGTTGCATTTTAATAATTTTAATGTCACAGGATCACTGCTCGATCCACATAGAATTTGCTTGAACTTATGTGTTGATGGGTTGGTATCTTGGTCCATCCCAGCCCATCCAAGAAAGGCCTAAATGATGAATATCCATATCCGATTGAGTTATGCTTTCAGTAAACTAGGAACAGCAAACCAATAATAGACAATGAGCCACCAGTTTAATTGAGTAAAGCATAGTGTTCTGAAAGACGCTAGTCAGACTAGGCAGCTGCCTAGAGGCCCTAGACAGACTAAATGGTGCTTAGGTGACTCGTTGCTTTTTAAAAATACTGTTAAAGACCTATGTTTGTTGTTGCGCTGAGTAAGAATCTAGAAATCATATGCAACACAGTGATTCCCAATTCCCATATTTTCAAAATTATTAGGATTTGCATATTACCAGGTTCAGACCATGATAAAGCTTAGGAGATTGGTATGCAATATTCACACCTTAACGCTTGTCGAATCATGAGCTCATTTTCTAAACTATTTTCATTCATTTACTTTACTCATTTACAGGACACAAGCAAGAAGTCCCCAATGGAGTTGATCAATGCAGTGCCTCCAATCAAGGTTGAAGGACGAATTGCAGCTTGTGATGGGCGTAAGGATAAAGGTGAGCCTTGCAATCTAACCATATCTATATATTCTTGTATTAGTGCTTTGGCTGTCTTGCTTCTTGCAAACTATACATATCACTAGCTTACTGCATCTTCTGCAAACTGACCTGTTTATATTTTTGCTACAGGTCATGAAACTGCTTCACTTGGCCATCCCATCGAGTATATCTGCCTTGACCTGGACCAGCCTGCTGTATGCAAGTACTGTGGCCTTCGTTTTGTTCAAGATCACCATCACTGAGTGGACAAGATCCCGTCCTTTACCACACTGAAATTTGGAGTTAATGTGTATTTGGTTTTAAATGTTCTGTCAGCGTGTCATGCATTCTGCCTGTTGGCAAGATGATGATATCTTTGACGATCATCCTACTTTGAATAACATAATAATGCCGCATTTATAACAGTGGACTTATTTTTCTGTAGACGGCATTTGTTGCATTTTCTGGGTCTGCAATTTATGCATCAAATGGCCTGCACAACGAATGCAAAACCTAAGATCAAAATTGAATCAATTGCCAAAAAAACAAAATGCTACAGGATTTCCAGTTTTGCCTGGCCCAAATGATTTATGGCCTCGTTTGGCATTTATGTGGAAAAGGCCAAACGGCATATCTACATATAAAAAATAATTTATTAATAGAATTTTTATATATATGTCCTTGAATCTAAAAGCAAATATTGAAAAATAATCTACGATGAAAAACCTAAAGTTAACTCAAAATTTAACGTTGAAAATTTAAATTTTGACTAATAAGCATAAACGAAAAGATGAGACTTTAATTATTCTGTTTTACCTTACCCAAATAATTTCTCACCGGTTTCATTATGTTTATCTTTGTTTTCTTCTTTGTGTTTTTTTCAGACTTTTGACGAATACCGATTAGTTCAAACACTCAAAACCGATACTGGCATCGAAAAATAAAATATTGCTAAGACTCCTCGCAAAAGATTAAAAAAAAAAGTAGGATGAGGGGTAGATTGGTAAGAGCAAGACTGTAACGAGGGGCAAACTGCAATAACATCCATGAACTGAAAATAGAACAATCCCCATTGGCCACGCGCAATTCTACTGCAAACCCCGAGACTTGTTCATGCCAAGTGATCATCTCGATGTCTCCTAATCCCAATCCGTTCGACGACGAAAATGTCAATCCTACCGCGGTATTCCCAAATTTGCCTGTTCTTTGTTCTTTCAGATCAAATTCCTTCTCTTTTTGATGAGACATCCCCGTTCGAAACTGCATGCGTGAAAGAACATTGGATTACTGATGATCCTGTGCCAAGATTTTCTCTGAACTTCATGCGTAAATTTATTCAAAATGTTCTTCCCTGTATAAAAATAAGAACCTTAATCATTCACTCTGGTTGGAAGTTCAGGCACATTAACATTGCAGGTTATGAGTTCATCGTCGTGTGCGATGTGTTTCAGAGCGGTGCGGCGACGGCATCAGCGCCGGCGCCGGGGAAGAAGAAATCATGGATGCCGGCGGGCTTGGGAGGCAGCGGCAAGCACGGCGCCACCATCGACATCCCCCTAGAGGTACAACTATATACTGTTCTTGCATTCTACAGCTGATGCCAACATGATGGATTGGTTGTCATGTGTTCTTGGTAACATTATTTTTCAGGATGAACTGTCACTGAATTCTGGCAATGGTGCTGTTTCATGCAGGATCCAAGGAAGAAGGAGAAAGAACTCTTGGCATGGGAGGAGGATTTGAGGCGGAGGGAGCGGGTCCGATCGCCGTTTTTTTTCCTCTTCAATAAAATTCTATTCAATCATTATATTTATCTCCACCATTTTAGTAAAAATTGAAGTGGCTTGTGCTCTTTTAAGTTGCTCAATATTTAATTTTCATGCCCTTTGTACCACTTTTTCTTTGCTGTTTTCTCCAAATTGAACATGTGTTTTTTTTTCCTTGTTTTCATTTTCCGGGTTTTTTATGTGATTATGTGAAGTTTAATCAAGCTCTCAAAAGTGTGGTGTTCTCCTTTTCAGGATATCAAACAGAGGGAGAATGCAATGGACAGAGGTAGTTCTGCTAGACTTTTGTTCAAGCTTCAGCTTGTGTCCTACTATATTTTGTCTGAATCTTTCTTGTTCCTTTCCTTTGCAGCTGGGGTCACTGTAGAAGTGAAAAATTGGCCACCTTTCTTCCCAATCATCCATCATGATATAACCAATGAAATACCAATCCATGCTCAGAAGTTGCAATACATGGCATTTGCTAGTTGGCTAGGTAAATATTTGACCTTGTGTCTGCTTTTCTATATTAATTTACTCACTATGTTCTATATTGTAAGATTTTCTGTTTCGGTCATGATCTGTGAATCAATATATATCTTTTGTATGTGTTCAAATTCATTAACATCCATATGAGTTTAGGTAAGACTAAAAGTTTTACAATATGAAACAGAGATAGTATTATTTATGGCTGCATCGGTTGCGTTTTTGCAGGACTAGTGGTATGCCTCAGTTGGAATGTGTTAGCTGTCTTAATTGAATCAATTCATACCGAAGGTTCTAAACAAGTCATCATACATACAGCCTCTTCAGTATATGTTTCTTTTTTCTTACAGATCTCTTTGAATAATCTCTTGTGGATTTTGTATTTGCAGATATTGTGCTTTTTCTCCTTGCCATCATCTACGCAATATCTGGATGTCCTCTTTCATACATACTGTGGTACAGGCCTCTGTACTGTGCAATGAGGTTTCCTTTCTTTTCAGCCTACAAATTAGCATACGATGCTCCATGAGTGTGCTAATTTTAAGCTTAATCATCTGCCTTTTCTTGTACAGAACTGATAGCATGGTTACCTTTGGTCAGTTCTTCGTCTTCTACTCGGTAATTTTATGAGCCTAGCAGCTTCATGTATTAACATGCCACTCAATTGTACAACAGCAATAGGGAAATTTTATGGTTCTTGAGAAAAATATTTAAAGGTGCCAAATTTTCAGTATAAAATTTTGATAACTCTAGTTTCCTAGCACCTAGAGATGCCGAAAATTTACACTGAAATATAGGGTATCTTCTCAAGGACGGTAAAATTGTCCACAGTGATATATCTAACCAAAATTTTTCGATTTAAAAATCCTGTGTTTTTTTCTCAATAGTTGTTGATCTTTTAGCAATGCACTTTTGTCTAATGAAGTTCATGATGGACTTCCATTGCCAGATGCATGTTGGGTTTTGTGTCATTGCTGCAGTTGCTCCTCCAATAATATTCAAAGGAAATACTCTTACGTAAGTCTGAATATTAGAATATTTTCCTTGCTTAAGTTTTATACTACATCAGTTCTCATTTCAACTTCTTGACCTGAAATCAGGGGAATTCTGGTTGCAATGGAAGTTTTAACTGGAAATATGTTCACTGGGGTAAGTTCTTTCGCATTATCAAATTGATTGAATTAATAATATTTTAATCAGTTATGCAGTTCCAATACTTGCTCATGAGCTCTTAGCCTCTTATAAGTGAAAGTGTGAAACTTGCTGGGTAAATTGATTGGTGTCCTTTTTGGAGTAATGCAGGTGCTTTATCTAATTGGATTTGCTTTTTTCACCTTGGAATCTATTATAAGCATCTGGGTGCTTGAGGTGAGCACTAATTATTAATTTGTTTCAACATTTTCAATGTGAGGGTCCTTGCTATCATCTTTTATGAACTCGTGTGGTTTGACAAAGCAGTAAGCCAGCAAGTACTGGCTTCAGCCTAGGCCCTAGAGTATGAATTTTTCACACTTTACCACATAACTAGTTATTACTTCTGATCAAATTTTGTTCTGACATCATTGGATTACCTGAGAACTTAATGATTGCCCTAGTTATCATCCTGGTTGCATGATATCCTTCCAAATTTGTTCTTTTGCAGAAAGTCTACATGTATTTCAGAGGGCACAGGTGAAGAAGGAAAATGCTGAGGAAATCATTCTAAGCAACAGTTTCTCCAAAAGCAAATACCAGGTTTTACAGCAGGAAGTTTGAAATTGGAAATTTACGGAGAATGCACGGGTTTCATTTTACTAATCTTTGGAGGATGCAGTTTTTAGATGTGTTGCTTATGACAGAAGTGTATATGATGTCAAGATCTATCGTCTGCCCAAGATTTCGGATAACATGTTTGAATTTCCCTTCATAGTGTTTGTTTCTTTCCCATTAAGACCATCAGATTGAAGATTAGGAATGCTCTTTTGTGATGTTTTATAGGTTTATGATCAGTGTAACAAGTATTGCTTCATTTGACACTTCTGAATAAACCCTATTGGCAAGTTTCAAGTTCAATTCTTGACTCCCTCAGACTCTCAGTCTACCATAGCTCAAAGTTTAATCCAACAGGAAAATAAAAAAGTGTCTCCTGCAAATCTCATACTTGTCCATCTTAATTGTCTTTTCATTGGATGTGCCAAGTGGCGTTCATATGATGATTCACTAATACTTTTTTTTAACATTCATCTAGATGAAAGTGACCTATCCCTGCAAAGAGGTCAGACCACTTCAAATGGTCTCTAAACAATTACTAGTCAATATCCATGCCAATAATCCTAATGATCTGATAGCAGAAGGTACAATATACAACTAGGAAAACTGTACAAACATTAATGTTCAGTTTGTGGCATAGATATGCAGATAATCTTTAAGTACAAGTTGCATATCAAAATATGAATCCAGGAACAGTACTTGCACAAACTATTATTATTCTCAGAAGTACATAACCTCTTGGTACAAACAAGCCACTGTCACTTTAGTGTCCTACAACAATAGACTAATCTCATACAGGACTAGAAATGGTCTCCACAATGTTTTTTCCAGTTTGATCTAATAATTGCAGGGCATCATGAGTCAGAGTCCTCTCCAGAAAGGTTGGGGTCTGACCTGCCTTGCCTCTTCAGCCCCTCCTGAATTCGATCTTTAATCGCAGTTTCCTGTCAATGAAAAACACCATACCATGAACTTGTTCATTGTCACAGTTTTACAAGATTGACAAAATGTGATAATCCCTGCAGATAAGCTTACCATCATGTGACAACCTTCCTCAAACTTTTCAAGAAAACCGACGACCCAACGGTCAGCATTCTCCATCCACTCCACAGGATTGCTTCCAGCTATCTTTGCCGCGCTGTGAAACTACATATGTATTATGTAGAAAACTTAGTAACAACATTTTGTAAAATCATGTAATTCTTCAAATTACTTGACTACCTTCTCTTGATGCTCCTTCACCTTCTCCCTTAGCTTGCTGATTCCCATGTTCACTCTAAGTTGCTTCTCCTGATCACAAAGCAAAAAACAACACAATTCAGTGCATGCTTTTCCAAATCATTTGGAGAAGTTCTTCTTCATTGAACATTCACCTTGACATAGCTCACACCGAGGTCTTTGCGGGAGTATCCCCGGGTCAGATTCCGCATGATGTACTGGTTGTAGTCCTTCAAGATCCTCATGATAATGTCGGATGTCGAGACGCCATCGGTGCGCTTCGTCTCCTTGAACTTCCCGACGGCCTTCACCTGCACAAACACACATGACACCAGGCAGTCAGATACCTAGCCATCAGAAATGCTTATTGAAAATGAGAAGATTCAGAGGTCCTGACAAATTCATAGACATCATTGGCAGCTCCACTGGTGTCTGCATACCTGAAACAATCACATGTAGTCAGTTACACACATTATATTGGCCAGGCTATTCTAAACATACAAACAATCATGAAAACATGTATGAAATACCAATATTGCTGAAATTATACATCACTTTTTGTTGAGCAATAATTCTACATAAATGTCTACTTACGGAAGCGCATCATGAGCGACATAGTCGATGCGGTGCTTGTCTAGGAACTCCTGATTGATAACCCATGGTGCATCTGGTATGACCTCATCCACCCACCTTCGGATTTGTGTTAAGCAACAGAAGGGTAAGATGAAATTTTCAAATTGTGTTTATGGCACAAGTGCAACAACAGAGGAGGTGAAAACTTGCTTGCAGTGGCGAAGCGATTCGTAGCGCTCATCTTCGGTCATGACGGTCTTGCCTTTGTACAGGTTGGTGATCTCGTCGCTGCAGCAGCCGACGAGCAAATACGCGTTGGGGAATCTGAGCAGAGAAATTTAGAACATCATGTGGTGCAAATGAATGTCAAAATTCAGAAACTGAGGCAATATTTTCTTCAGAAGCTGATTCTGATTTAAATTTCAGAAATCAATTGAAGTGTGCAGCTTGCAGCTGCCAATCTGCACCAAGGTCAGAAAACTTCTTGCCCGATTAAACTACAGCACTTGCAACAAAAATGAAGCAAAATGAAACTGTTTAAATCTACTCTTTGTCATACCAGGGAAAGAAATATTTACAAACAAAAAATAATTTTTAAATAAAACTTTGATATACGTATTCGTAACGATATAAAAGTCAAGGCTAAAAATAAAACTTTGGTGAAAAGAACTCCCTAAATCAACCGCAAATTCAAGGTTAAAAATTTAAATTTTAGCTTATAAACATAAACATAAACGAAAGATAAGATAGGAGTGCCAGACCGCCAGATGCTTGTAAACAGAAGAAAAAAATTGTGCAGATTAAGAATCCAAAGCTCACGATTTCTTGGCCTGCTCGAGCGCGCGGGCATGGCCGAAGTGGAAGAGGTCGTAGATGCCATCGGCGTACACCCTGACAGGCCGCGGCGACGACACCGGGTCGTACCACTCCGTCGGCGGCGGCGCCTTCTCCTGCACGGCCGCATCCTCCGCCGGCTCCATCATCACCGGCCGATCCCAATCCGACGGCGCAGACCAAGCCCTACTCCTTTTTTTTTCCCCTCTCTCTCACTCTTCCTTCTCGCGGGAGACGAGACGACGCGGCAGCGGTTTTGGCGGGAGCGGGAAAACAACGACCACGAAACGGAAATGGAGAAGACGACGGTTCTTCGTTGGGGGAAGAAAATGCGGTGGGCCCACGGATCCAGCGAGGCCGTTGCTATCTATGGAAGTTCAATAAAAAAAATCCCCGTGATGTTATTAACTTTTAGATCTATTTTTTTATTTTTTTAAAAAGTATTCAAATATGCAAAATTATAACTCATGCTTAGAGTTACTATAATAATAAATTAAATTATAAAAAACAATTAATAATTATTATTTTTTTTGAATAAGGGAAACATAAACATAAAAGTCAACAACGTTATATAAAAGAGTGAAGTGCACCAACGGTCTCTAAACTTGTGTGCATGTGTCATCTAGGTCCCTGAACTCTCAAAATGCATTTTTGGGTCCCCGAACTTGTCCGAGGGTGTCATATAGGTCCATTCGGCTTCCGACCTGCTCCATCCGCTGACGTGGCATGCCACGGTGGCGCCTACGTGTTGTTGAGGCCATGTAGATCCCACATGTCAGTATATCTCTCCTCCTTATTCTTTTCTCTCCCTTCTCGTAGGCGCCACCGTGGCATGCCACGTCAGCGGATGGAGCGGGTTAGAGCCCGTTTGGACCTATATAACACCCCCGGACAAGTTCGGGTACCCAAAAATACATTTTGAGAGTTCAGGGATCTAGATGACACATACACACAAGTTTAGAGACCGCTGGTGCACTTCACTCTATATAAAAACATGAAGAGAGTACTGTAAATGTATACTTGTAGATTTTTTGTATTACTAAAAAAGAGCATATATAGATAATAGTGGAGAAAATTTACACCCAGTTAATTTAGAAAGATAGGTATCTTATGTTACTAGAATGGATATATGATATCGGAATTGCTATATGACATTCGAATGAAATTTGAGGATAAAATCTTACAGATTTTGAACCATTAGATTCATGCCAAGATTCGTGCATGAGCTTCTCTCCTCCAACTCCAGCGAGCTCCCCTTCTTCTTCGGCGCCGGCGACACCCCCAACTCCGGCAGTGAGCATACATGGTAGGGTTTGGGGTTAGGGTGGGGAGGGGAGGGTTGTTGGAGAGGGAAGACAGGAGTTTCCTCCGGGCTTAGAGGGATGGCTGTGGGCGGCGGAGGACCGGCGGTGGGCGGTGGACTCCGGCGGGCAGCGAGGCGGCGACGGCGTCGCCAAAGCCACAGGGATGGAGGAGGCCGATGGGCCGGACGACAGTGGGAGCAAAGCAAGCGGAGATTAGGAGGCAGCAGCCGGTGGTGGTGGTAGATCCGGCGGCGGGGAGCCGCTGGAGACGGGGAAGATGGCGGGGAGCCGCTGGAGACGGGGAAGACGGCGGGGCGAGGAGGGGCGTCATCGTCACCACCTTGAGAAGAAAGAGAGAGGGGAAGGGGGAGCGGGGAGGGGAAGGGGGCTCGTCGGGGGCGGGGGGAGGGGCTCGCCGGCGCCGTTGACTCCTTCTGGCCAGCCGGCGAGGTGAGCGGCAGTGCGGTGGGGCGATGGTGGCGGCGCGGTGGGGTGGTGGCGAGCAGTGGAATAGGGATGGAGAAAGAAATAGAGTTAGATTTTGCACGAATCTTAAAGCAGATCCAATGTCCTAAAATTTGAATGATAGAAGGTGAGATTTTCTGTCACATGATGTATAGGCAGCCCCATATGATATATCATTAAGGGCTCCTTCCGAACATATGAAATTTACAAGATTTTCATGTGAATCAGTTTAACTCCTGCAAAATTTCTCCAAAAATTATCCTTTCTAAAGAAGTCCCAAGTGTAATGGGGTTTGAGAGGCTCATCTTCTTGTACCTTCATGGTTTTCCTCCTTGTTGTCAAGGAGTTCATCTTATTGTAGCTAGGTATTGAGTAATTCTGACCTATTTCAGCCCATGCAATATCTGTATCTCTGGTCTGAATATGCTATTAGGATTTGGTTTTTGTTTGAAGATCTCAGATAAACTGTTCTAGTTTTTGTGATTTTGTCAGGTCTGTGAAGGATTTGTGTCCCTGACACTTCACTTGCATTTTGGTGCCAACGATAATGCAAAGCTTGTTTTGCATTTTTCAGACGGTACAGCAATACCCATCAAATGAAGTTGATGATGCTAATTTCAAGTGTTGAACAGATGTTTTAACCTCCAGAGATTCATTTGTCTTACATCAAAGAACAGCAATCACACAAAAAAAGGGTCTTCACCAAACGTACAATGCACTCTGTAATTCAAGTGTAGTGACATTTTTTTTTCTTACACGTATAGTGGTCATCAATTAAGATTGCTATTTTTCCAAGAAAGGTGGCAGATCAAAGAAGATGAACAACTGCAAAGGACAAAATAACTATGTGTACAAGCCAACTGGTGAAGAAGGACAACTCTGAATAACTGAATTAGTCTGTATTTTCAAGAACTATGGCAAAGGTGATTTGCTTCTGAATTGTGGTCACTGCTGCTGAGGTTGCCCTCCAAGAACCTTCCTAATATTCTGCCGCTGCTCTGATGATAACCTCTTGGGAAAAACGACGTCAAACTTGATCCTTAGATTGCCTCTCCTCCCGTTCTCCTTGACGATAGGCATCCCTTCCTTCGCGATCGCAAGTTCATACCCAGGTGTAACCACATCAGTGAGCTTGATCACCAAATCACGGCCATCGAGAGTCTTCAGATTAACCGTGGTTCCAGCCAATGCATCCACCAATTCAATCTTCTGGTGCACAAGGAGATCATTACCTTCTCTTGTGTATAGATCATGGGGCTTCTCATCGATTACGAAGACAAGGTCAGCAGGGAGCTGGTTTGGCTGCTCATTTCCCTTGTCCGGAAACGTAATCTTGGTTCCTTTCTTCCACCCAGGCTTTATATCAATAGTTAGAATCTCTGATTCAGTCCCTATTTGCCTGTGTAATAAACAGCAGCAGGTCAGAACAAACTATCAAAAGCAAGTTATGACTCATGAGAAAACAATCCATCGAAAAATATACTCCACTTACCCAGTAGGTCTTACAACGTTCCTTGATATCTTCATCTTGCGCGTCGAACCTGCATAGAGCTCTTCAAGTGTGCAAGGCAGTTTGGTCTCCACGGCCGGTGGCTTCCGAGTCTGGCTTGAACTGGTGCCAACTGAATCGTTGTACGATTTAAATTTGTTCTCGTTCCCACCAAAACCACCAAAAGTGCCAGCACCTTCTGTCTGGAACCTCATAGACTTTGCACGCCCCATTCCCTCAAAGGGCTTGCTGCTGCCAAAGAACTCGGCAAATACATCTTCAGCATTCCGAGGATTGAACCAGCGGTTAGCAGACCCGTTCATGGACGATGAAGCACCTGCATCCACAGAGGCCTTCAGACCCTCCTCTCCATATTGATCATAGATCGCCCTCTTCTGGGGATCACTCAAAACCTGAAAGCAGCAGTAAGAATTGTACAAGGATGAATGTCTATCTTAACGTTAATATATTGGTTCATAATTGCAGATTCAGTTTGGCCATTGATCATTTGGAATGAAAATAGGCACGAATGCATATGATGTATTCATATCAGCAAGCAAAGCAAGAATTGCAGTGAATTTATTCAACCGATTCTATTTATTTATGTATTGCAGAAACATCGCACTAGTCAGATATGATTAGCAACAGGTGATGAAAGATTCTCAGGGCACATGCGCATAATCACAATGCAAAGCGAACATGCTTGCAGCCTCCTCACAAATAAAAAGCTTACAACCTAAATGAAAACCACCATGCACAGTAGCAATCGATTCATACATATATGAAAACTGAAAAACTGCATTGCAAGATATCTCCCCTAAATTCTTCACAAAGAAAACTAAAAGCTACGCATTAATTGATTCCATTCGGATGTACAAGAAGGTGAAAGCTACGGGATTTATACCTCATAGGCCTCGGAGATCTTCTTGAACTTGGCCTCGGCCTCCTTCTTGTTGTCGCCGGGGTTCTTGTCGGGGTGCCACTTCATAGCCATCCGCCTGTACGACTTCTTGAGGTCCTCCTCCGTCGCGTTCCGGTTGACCTTGAGCACGTTGTAGTAATCCATCCCCATCTTCTCCGACGCTCATGCCAAGAACACAACAAGCCAACCTGACCCTTCCAAGCTGAAACCCAACCTCGCCGCCGCCGCCGCCACGAAACCAAAGTTCCCCCAAATCCCCCACAAGAACAGCACACCGAAATGGATGAGACCGGATCGATCGATCACAGAACAAAAAGGAAACTGCCTCCTTTCACCCCGACTCGCACTTTCTCCACCAATCAACAGGCCAACCAAGATCGCTCTCAAGACCCACCAACCAATGAATCAATGGAGCAATCTCATGCGACCAATCGACCAAGAAACGCTACCAAAGGCGCCACCTTTAGTTTCCACCCCGTAATCCGGCCGGATCAATCAACCAAGACAAGAAACGAACCAACCTTGCGACCAAGGAACAGAGCTCCGAGGGGGTGCAATGGAGAGGGGGAGGAGGGGAGATCTTGGAAGGAAGGAGAGGGTGGAGCCGACAGACAGCGAAGGGGGGGAGGTCGCGCTATTATTGGGTGCGTGCAGTTTTTTCAGTTGCTTGGCAAAAATAGCTATAGTGGGCGCCATCGTGCCTGGAATGGGGGTCATGGCTGGCTGACACGTGGGCCCTCCAACTGGCATGGGTTCCTCCACGGTGTTTCTTTGCCCTGTTGAAACAGGTTATTGAATATAGAAACAGTTAAGTAAAAGAAATCTTTCATCTCAAAAATTACAAACAAATACATTATATTTAGAAAATTGATTTGTAGAGGTACTAATCAGAGAGCAGCCAGAGCATTCACGCATGTTCTACATATATAATAGCCCATTTGACATCAATTGTAATGTTCCGAGTTTTATGGTAGTATAGATCTGTAGTCACTTAACGATACATATTTGGATAATACCACGTGTGCTTTATATGTGGGGCCATGCTTGGTGATATGTGTTTTAAAAATGTAAACATTGTTAAAAATGATATTATAATAATAATAGCAGCAGTAGTAGTTTTTGTAAGGAAATATTACAAAAGTTTTTTTTAACTTCAAGTATAATTGTAGATTCCATAAAATGGATACTTTGTCTGAGCTATCATAAAATTATTTTTTAATTTTATAAAACTACATGCTCCTTCAATTTCACAGTATAAGATTTGTTTTAGTTTTACTTAGATTCATATAGATGCCAATAAAACTAGACACATATATATTGATTAGTTGATGAATCTAGGAATTATCAAAAAAATCTTATGATATGCAATGTGGGGAATATTTAACAAGTCATGTCACAAAACTACACATTTAATACAAAATTTATCACAAAACTACAAATTTAAATCATTGTATAATAAAATTTTATCATTAAATTAAAACTTTTATAAATTTAACACAATAGGAAAGCTTTGGGTTTAAAGTATTCATTTTTTGTTGATAATGTGTTGCTAAATCTATAATTTCATAATATATTTGGTGTTAATGGCTTATCCAATTTGGAGGAAAAATGATTTGATTCCTGAAGAGTAGTTCCCATAAATGTCATCCGGTTCGTACAAATGAAGTATCATCAAATAAAAAATTGTCCTTTCATACAAGTTGCAAAGACAAACATAGAAAAATTTGCATCCACATAAACCTCTTGAAAAACTCCTATAAATTAATGCATGAATACATTACTATTTCTTCACATTTTCTATTTCTCTTGATTGAATTTTGTCCAATCTGAACACACCTAAATCTGTAGTATTGTGGTATATTTTATTAGATATACAGTTTTATGATAGTTTGATCAAAATTTAAGTAGTTTTAAACTCCGAGTTTTAATATAGTCATCATAGTAGTACATGGATTACAAACTTTAATTCAAAGATAAAACTACTTTTTTGTGACAATGCGAATAGAAAAAAGTTACTACTAAGTTTTTTTCCCCGTATTGTTTTTTTTCTTTTGTGAATTACTTGTCCAAGTTTTGCGTCTCTTCAAAAGAATACAATAGAAAAATACGGAGTCTTCTATTAAGTAATTTCCATAGTCTATACTCAACTATCCAGATAACCTATTGCTTAAAACTTTACCCATATCTCAATTTATGACTCTATTCCATCTATTTTCTACTGCTACGGCATTAAGGTGGTGTTTAGATTGAGAAATTTTTTTGGAGAAGATTCACGTGAAATATTTCACCGGATGTCGGAAGGGGTTTTCGGACACGAATGAAAAAACGAATTTCATGGCTAGCCTGGAAACCGCGAGACGAATCTTTTGAGCCTAATTAATCCGTCATTAGCACATGTTGGTTACTGTAGCACTTATGGCTAATCATGGACTAATTAGGTTCAAAAGATTCGTCTCAAGATTTCTTCCATAACTGTGCAATTAGTTTTTTGGTTCATCTATGTTTAATGCTTTATTTAGATGTCCAAAAATTTGATGTGATGTTTTTGGAAAAAAAAATTTGGGAAGTAGACAAGGCCTAAATGTGAGCTATCGCGTTCGTGAAAATGAAAACATGTTAGTCCATATGAGCACATGACTACCTATATTTTTATGCTAGAGGCCTTAACCTATCCAAATAAATATATTTTTAACAAATTTAAAAAAATACGTAGTAATGTATAAGTAGGCATACCCAGCAAAATATTTATAGATATCGAGCAAGCCAAACATGGTGTGCTGACTGCTGACGTGTCTCCGTGTAGGAAGTAATCGGGTAGCCATAGCATGAACGAAACAAAAGAACGATTGAGGCAGGCACGATTAGGATCTCTGCACGTTGCTGCCCGTACGACAAATTAATTCTACAAAGTACTCTTTATTATTCGCCTAATCTCTTTTCTCTTCTCTAGATTGGTTATATTATAATCTCTCTTCTCTTCTCTAGATTGGTTATATTATACTCAATCCATCGTCTCAAAATATAAATACTTTTAGAATATAAATCTTTATCATAATATTAGCATTTCTTACATTATTCAGATTCTATTTATTACATCAATCATTTACTATTTAAAATTCTTCTTATTTTATCCCTGTGTACGGTTATACTTCCATATATTCATCATTTATTAAGAGTCACTATATCATTCTTAATCTCTTCTAAATAACCTAAAGATGGTTATATTTAAAAACGGAGGTAGTAGCATGCTTGCTCACCCAAAGCTTTGAAAATTATGAAATGTAATTTTTAAGAATAATTTGAAGTTTCTTGAGAAAAAAATAGTTTAGAGTAGATTTTTCCTTTGTCTTTTTGACAACCATAAAAAACGAGTAATGGAAGTGGTAAAAAACCTAAAATATTTATGAATCAATTTTTAATTTTAATATGGAATTGAGCAATGAACCACATAATAATTAATGATAATTTATGATGAGTTAACGTGCTCTGGAAATTTTTTATTAAATAAACATTTTTAGCAAGTAATTTTATTACTAAACCACCAGGCAAAATTTTTCCAAAACCGAACCTTTTAGCCACACCAGTGTTGGTGATGTGGCAAGACAACGCTGCTACGCAGCTTGGTCGGCATGGCATGACGTGACGATCTTACCACGCCACCGATAATGACGTGGCAAGCCGTTTCGTCATACCAATGTTGGTGCCATGGCCAAAAGGTTCATACAGTGGAAATATTTTCCCTAAATATTTAGTAATAAAATTATTTATTAAAAAGGTTTAAAAAATAAAAAAAATTTCCGTGCTCTGATATCAACTGCGGCGTCATCCGTCAAGCTTGCTGGACCCAAAGGCCATCGTGGGCCAGAATGCGCGATTCCGTGAACTGGAGACGGGCTGAGAATCCGGCCCAACATCAGTAGATGTTTTGGGCCATTCGTGAACTTCGGCCCAATCCATTCATATCGTTCCTTTAATAAAAAAAAATTGTCCCCGGTTTTCTTTGATCGCTATCATTGGTAGCTTAACTCCACTGAGAGCATACAATAGTAGGATATAAGCGGCCTATAAATGCTGATAGTAAAGAGAGGGAAGAAACGGACTATAAATTTATAGCTAGTCTAAACATAAGAAACAAGAAACTCTGTGAGAAAGATATATGGGTTCTATATTAATGATAAAGAACTAACTACTGTATGGGTGGACCGTAAGAAAACTATAGAGAGTTTTATAGCCAGCTGGTTTAGTTTTCTTTGATGCTTCCATTGGTAGCTTAAATTCTTCCTAAGGTAGTTTTTTTAATTATTTTTGTTTCAACATAAATCCAACGGCTTAAAATATAGGACCACCGATTTAAGTAAAAATAGAGGGTTGGATATTTTGCTTTTTTACTCAGATTTTCTAGCAATTTTCTTATAATTCATTAGAGCGTCACTCAATAATGAATTAGTAGTGCTCTCATGAATGTTTAATGGACTTTTAGTATACACTAATAAATAGGTGTGTTGACATATCTCGAGGTTGATTAAGTTATTACGGACGTCTCGATGTCGACGCTGCGCTGCTGTGTACCATTAAAAATAACTAGCTATAAACAGTGACAGATCCAGAAAAATTATTAGAAGGAGCTGGACGAAAGAGAGTAAAGATTCATAAACGCTGATGCCTACTTTCAGCCCTTATTCTCTTTAGTAACACCAAAAATTTTGTTAGGGGCTAAGGGGACTTCAACGGCGCCGATCGGATAGGAGGGGCTGAAACCCCCTAGCCCCAATGATAAATCCGCCCCTCGCAATAAATACATAATCATGTTCCACCATACACACAAGTCACAGAATCTAACAGTTTCATTTTTTGCATTGCAATTTTCGGACTTGTAAACTTTTCTATCAATTTTGCAACGAGTATTGTGCTGCGATTGGCCTAATTTCATATGCTGAGCACTCTCCTGTTTCCTGCATCCATGACAATGTGAGTTATTTGGGGATGCATCATCAATTAAGATACTGTCTTTCCACATTACAAGTTACGTTACTCCATTCAAGAGAATGTCAGCCAGCAAGTCTCCTCCCAACAAAAGAAAGAAAAACGTGCCATAGACTTCCAGACAAGACGCACGTAAGCTACGGAGTAATACACGTTCACTGCTCTACAAGTTAATTTGTTGTATTAAGAAAATCTATCATTTGCCACTATTTTAAGACGTCTTTATCATGGATTTGCTTTGCTTACTACTGCTGTCAAATTCTGGTTCCCCCATCCTTTTCACCATCCTACGGTTTTTTCGAGCTTTGTTAAGCCCCTTCGTATCTTAATCTTATTCTGAAAAACATATAAATATATAAAAATATAGTTATGGTTAAAATATATCTAGTAAAGAATCTAATTACAACATAATAAATGATAATTATACGAGTTTTTTAAATAAGACGATGATCAGACATGTGAAAAAAAAACACAACAAAAAGTCATGTGTTGAAATACTTTGGGTTACTTTGATACGGACAAAAAATATATATATTACAATATTATAGATAAGTAAACAAATGAAGCGTGTTACGTATTTTCTATAGGTAATATTTATCTTAATTTAATTTAAATTGACAATCCATTCAGATTTACTTGTTTCATAAACATTAAAATTTCAATGGTAATTTAAAATTTTCGTGATTGAAGTAGGTGCAGTGACTAATTTACTATCTTCCCACCACATTTTAAATAAAATTTTTAAGGATTTATTTTTCTTTTAACCATTTCTCTTCCAGATCTTCCCTTATCTGCACATTTTTTTTCTGATTCTTTGGAGGGAAAAAAAATTCTCCCCTTTCCAAACGTGGCTTATTATTCCTCGTTTAGACCTAAAAAATATAAATTTTATCCCCATTCCCGAACTGCTTGACCTGACCAGACATTTCCTCCACCAAGTCTCCACGAACTCGCCGAGCCAAAATCACCAGCCATTTCCCAACCTCGCCGAGCCCTCCGCGCAGACGCCGCAGCAGGGAAGAGCCGCCGTTTTTTCATCTGCCGAGAAAAATCTTCCCATACCCGTCTCGCCATTTCGGCGGCGCCAGAACCCGATCCGGCCGGCTAGAAAGGTTGGATCTTGGTAAGGATCTGAGGGGTTGGTGAGGTCAAATCTGCCCCCCTTTTTAACTCGTTTCCTTTTTTTTCTTTTCGCCGTCTTTTTCTTTGTTGAAGATGAAGTGCATATGATCTCTGAGCTTTCTGTGTTTTGGTTTTGCTGGCTAGGTGGCCGCGTAGATGGTGAGGGTGGGGGTGGGCGCTGCTGTTCTTGGGGTGGTGGTGTTGGCGTGCGCGCTGGGAGCCGGAGCGGACGGCTCCGATCACAGGTACAAGGATAGAGATTATGTGCCGCTCTACGCCAACAAGGTCGGGCCTTTCCACAATCCGAGGTATACATGATTCTTGGCTTCTATGGCAGTGTGCAGCCCGGCAACCTATTGGTGACAGATCAAGTTTTTCTTTCTTTCTTTCTTTCGCAGAGTAGTTTCTTTGGTTTTTTGCTTGAGCGTGGCTTCATTGTTTGGTCACATTGACAGTCTAGAGATGTGTGAATTAGTCCGGGGTTACTGTTTAAATTGGTGTGATTTCACAGATAGGTTTGACAGTTACTTCTTTGTATGAGTAGAAGCAGTTTACTGGAGTATTACCGGTGTCATGTGTTAGTAGCTGCTAAGTTAATAATCAGCAATTGCACAAATCTTCTCTACCCTGAGGACTCAATGTTTGCTATAGTACTTAGTAGTATTACACTTTTTGTTATGGTGTCCTACTATATGATTTCATATACGTTGCCTCCCAATTAGCGGTACAATACTTCAATCAAGTAGAAAGGTGCACTATGTTGGGCTCATAGGTATTTGGCGATTCAATGCCTCAACATTGAATTTTATAAGGCAATAACTTGTGATGTATTTTATGTTATCCGCTTTCTCTAATTTTTCTGCTTATCTATTTTGCCAATGATTAACGTGTTACATACTGTGTACTGCAGTGAGACGTATCGGTACTATGATCTACCCTTCTGTGCACCAGGTTTGTAATCTTATTAATGCCATTTTTCTTGGTTGCTACCCCCTCTACGGCTCCACGTAAAGTTCTTGGGTGTACTCTCTCTAGGATCATATACCAAAGAATCCAACCATTCTACCTAAGTAACCATATAGAACGTTGCTGTACTTGAGCTGTATGTATAATGTATTGCCTCCAACTTGCATTCATGTGTTAACCAATACCAAGTATGTAGTAGAGGGTATTATTGGAAAAGAACACACAAAAGGTGCTTGGGAAATCACATGTGCCTAACAAACATCTGCAGTTCTCTATAGCAACTTCTTTTATTTGTTTTTAACAGCTTTTCTGTTTCTTCTTAACTGTTGGCTTGTGATAGATCATCCAAAGGACAAAAGGGAAGCGCTTGGGGAGGTTCTAAATGGTGATCGATTGGTTGACGCGCCATATGAGTTGAATTTCAAGGAAGACAGGACCTCCAAGATTCTTTGCCAGAAAACCTTGTCTAAGGCAGAAGTTGCAAAGCTTCGGGATGCAGTTGCAAAGGATTACTACTTCCAGATGTACTATGACGACTTGCCTTTATGGGGATTCCTTGGTAAATTGGACAAGGATAAGGAGCAAGGCAATGCAAAGTACCTGCTCTTCAAGCACATCCACTTTGACATCATGTACAACGATGATCGTGTCATAGAAATCAATGTTCAAACAGATCCAAATGTGGCTGTCGATATCACAGAGGACAAAGAAGTGCAAGTAGAGTTCTCTTATTCAGTGACATGGAAAAAGACAGATATTCCTTTTGAGAAAAGAATGGAAAAGTACTCCAAGCCTTCGTCTATGCCACAACATCTGGAGATCCATTGGTTTTCCATAATTAACTCATGTGTAACAGTACTACTCCTGACTGGTTTCCTGGCTACAATCCTGATGCGTGTCCTCAAGAATGATTTCATCAAGTAAGACCTTAATCAATGCATTTCATTCTCATCTGTTGGGTGGCAGCTTAACTAAAGGATTTTTTATTTTCCATTTGATTGAAGATATTCCCATGAAGATGAGTCCCTTGAAGACCAAGAAGAGACGGGATGGAAGTATATTCATGGCGATGTCTTCCGTTTCCCGCAGCAAAAATCTCTTTTTGCCGCAATTGTTGGGTCTGGAACTCAGCTGCTTGCCCTGTAAGAACGTCCTCAGTTTTATTATTCTTATATTCAAACTTTCTTCTCCACATCCTAACAAGTGACAAGTGCTTCTCATTTGGTAGTGCAATTTTCATCTTCCTCCTTGCCATTGTTGGTGTATTCTATCCATACAACAGAGGAGCACTTTTCACTGCCCTTGTTGTGATCTATGCTCTTACATCTGGTATTGCGGGATTCACAGCCACCTCCTTCTATCTGCAGCTGGAGGGAACAAACTGGGTAAGGAATGCCTTAATGGCCCAGCCTTCCAGGTACCCAAGTTTCTTAATTTTTTTGCTGCTATGTGTTAACACATTCTGTCAATGTTTCAGGTCAGGAATCTGATATTGACTGGCTGCTTATTCTGTGGGCCTCTCTTCTTGACATTCTGCTTCCTAAACACTGTTGCAATAGCATACAGTGCCACAGCAGCTTTGCCTTTTGGTACTATCGTTGTCATTATTCTCATCTGGGTCCTTGTAACCTCTCCTCTCCTTGTGCTGGGTGGCATTGCTGGGAAAAATAGTAATACAGAATTCCAAGCTCCCTGCCGCACAACCAAATACCCTAGAGAAATTCCTCAGCTACCCTGGTACCGAAGCACCATTCCTCAGATGGCAATGGCAGGGTTCCTCCCTTTCAGTGCTATATACATTGAACTGTACTACATATTTGCCAGCATCTGGGGGCATAAGATTTACACCATCTACAGCATCCTTTTCATTGTGTTCATTATCCTTATCATCGTCACAGCATTTGTCACAGTGGCACTCACATACTTCCAACTTGCCGTTGAGGATCATGAGTGGTGGTGGAGGTTAGTGTTCAGGAGATCATTTTTTCTTGATGTGTTAATCATCACATGTTGATTTTTTTTCTAGTCTGTATTTACTGTTCTACCATTTTTGTACAAGTAGAAAGGTAAAAGCTAAAAATGGAAAGCTCAGGGAATTATCCAAAAAAAAATCACTTGATAGATTGTTAACATGAAGAGTTTGTCTGAGAGTTGTATGTAGAAAATGATTTAAGCTATGCATAAATGAACTGAAACTTATAAACACGTGAGCATGCACAAAAAATGATTAGCAAAATGGCTTATTTTCAATTAAAAAATAAGTTGTGCATAAAACTTTTATATATATGTTGTTAGTGATCTAGTGACAAATGTTGTAGAATAAACTACTATGAGAAAACCTCAAAATCAACTCAAATAAGTTTAAAATTCAAATTTTTGCTTATTCTCATAAGCTGAAGAAAAAGGATGGCCCTCTAGAACTCTAGAACTTTTTAAAGCTCCAGAACTTTCATAAACTCTTCAAGGAACTCTACAAATGGCACCATATTTTCTGTATGGTATATTATGGGAATAGGTCTAAATGAATCAATTCTTGGACCTCAAAAGTGCTACGAGGAACCATGTTGGAAGCATCCTAGTTTAATCTCTTTACTCTATTCTACCTTTTTGAACTTAAGTGTCTGTAATGCTCTTTGCACTCGGTCTTTCTCATCGAATAAAATCTGTGATTATGCATGTGCAGATCGATTCTTTGCGGAGGTTCCACTGGAATATTCATCTTTTTCTACTGCATCTACTACTACCATGCCCGATCAGACATGTCAGGCTTCATGCAGACATCCTTCTTCTTCGGCTACATGACCTGTGTCTGCTATGGTTTCTTCCTCATGCTGGGTACGGTTGGTTTCCGCGCATCGCTGCTGTTTGTGCGGCACATTTACCGCTCCATCAAGTGCGAGTAACCTAGGCCGCTGTGACAAAAGATCAAGACAATGCTGCCGCTAGGGCAGCTTGTGAGAACCAACACAACTTGTTTCACCAGATTGTACCTGAATTTTGTGCCTGAGCAGTTGTCTGTTCTTAATGTGAACCTATTCTCTCGTGTTTACAATCTTCTTGCACTTCTCTAGGGAAGGCTATTATAGTGTAGGACTGATCAGAGCCACAGTACAATGATATATGCCTGTATCTCCTCTTATTGAGTTTAATGTAACCTTCTGATTTGTTCGTGAATTCTTTCTCTTTTCTTTTTTCTCTTTTGCTGGTTGGTTCTGTGATTACCTGGTGGAAAATTCAGTAATTCTTTGTGAACAAGGAATGAGAATGTCTCAAATGTTGTAAACTGCTAAACAGTTCAGTTGCAATCTTTTTTCTGAACGTTATTAAGTGCCAAGCCAGTCTTCAGTAAAAAAAAATGTCAACTTGAAGGAAAGAAATGCCTTTTCTGATTCTCAGGTACAAAAGAAAATATAAAATCCAGACATATTTGAACCAAGATTAACCAGGTTCAGGTACAACTCTGAATGAAATTGTCAGCTTGTATGGGTGTGGGGAATGTTCTGAAAGCACACCTAGCATGAACAGAAATGGGCCTGAGGCCTCACAGCAAAGCCTACCTTTTTCCATTCTGCTTTTGAGGAGAGAGCCACTTCGCCGTTGGATACCCTGAACCCTCTCGCCGCCGGCAACGACGACGACGCCAGCCAGCGCTTGCTCGAGCTGGTTGTTTTGTCCAGCGGGAACAATAAGTGCGCGCACTGTCGTCGTCGCCGGCGCCTCGTCCGAACCACTCCGCCGCGTCGCCTTGGTATGTCTGCGGCGGCGCCGGCGTTCACCGGCAACCTTAAGGTGAGTTGTTGGCGTACTCCTTTCGTGGTACTTTTCACCTGGTTGATTGCAAGTTTGAGAGGTTTTGATAGGTACAGTCCCAAACCCATACAATGTCTCCTATGTAAAGAATCAATCAACTTTCTTAGTTATCTACGGAGTAGTTCTTGCAGATTTCTTGATTTTGGAATTAATTATCATCTACATAAATATCTGTCCAATACGAATCTTCACTCTACACCAAATATATAGTTCTTCTCTCTTCAGTTTTGAACTTATGTGGATGCAAATTTTGAGCATATACGTACAAAATAGTGCTCTAAAGTAGTGTCACTGTCTCACTGACAGTCGTTTTTGTTTGAAATTTGCAGAAAGCATTTGCAGGTTTGAGAAGGATCAATTTAGATGGGCTGAGATGGCGTGTGTTTGATGCAAAGGGTCAGGTTAGGATTCTTCCTGGTTGCTTCAAATCATATAAGATATTGTTCATGTGGAATGTTTATGCAGTAAACTAACTTGTTGTTTATGTGATAGGTGCTTGGACCGTTGGACGGTTGGCATCTCAGATAGTTGTTGTGCTTCAAGGAAAGGACAAGCCAACTTATGCACCACATGTGGAATGCCGTACTACAAAAGATATCAGTGTTACAGGGAGAAAAATGGCTGATCAGATTTACTACTGCCACACTGGGTCTGTATGTTTCTATAGGGCCCCATCGGTTGGCCAATTGCTCATAACAACAAACTGCATATTAGCAATAAAAATAATAATTTGTGACTAAAACCTTTATATATTTGTTCTTGGTGACTTAAAAGCTAGTGCTATAAAAAAGCTACAATGAAAAACCCCCTAATTTTTTTTTCAAAATTAAGCTTTAGAATTCAGATTTTGGTAACAGCATATATGTTGTAGGGCAAACGACGGGGCCCTATACTGTTAAGATGTTGAGTATTTTATTTGGTTTTACTAGCAGTTGATTCTTATGTTTGTTCCCCCCCCCCCCCCCCCCCCCCCTGAAAGTTATATTGGCCATTTGAAGGAAAGGAGGCTTAAGGACCAGATGGAAAAGGACCCAAATGAGGTGATTCACAAAGCTGTGATGTGCATGCGTCCCCGTAATAGGTTGCATGATGTAAGTTAAAATACCATTTGTTTTCTTGTGATTTTGTGATTCAGGATTAGAAATTAGTTCATTGGCTAATTCTGGTCGAAGCTTGATGCTAAGTTTATTTACTCTTGATCTATATGAGCAATTTTCCCATCTTTGAGGAGGTACCACTGTTTTCGTTATCTTCATGGAATGTAGTGTGATATTGTAATGATTACTGTATGCAACTTCACATCAATGCTTCTAT
Organism: Oryza brachyantha; assembly: GCF_000231095.2. Lineage (NCBI taxonomy): Eukaryota > Viridiplantae > Streptophyta > Magnoliopsida > Poales > Poaceae > Oryza > Oryza brachyantha. The sequence goes on from NC_023170.2 coordinate 2,563,493, forward strand.
ATATGCGTTCAGAAATATTAGTTATTCAATTATACTATTATAGACTATGATGTTTCGTCTTTGCATTTATGTGCAAATGGCAATTCTACTCTTTTATTTTTCATTGTGCCATGAGATGCCTGTATATTAGCAAGCCCTTCTATCCTAAAACTTGGAGATCCTAGCTCTAGAGCTGTGTATATCGAAGAAAAAAAATCAGTAACTTACCATAATTCGTAAGGCTAACCATAATTTCTTTTGTAATGTTACAAGAGGCTTATATTGCACATGAAGTTGTATACTGATGTCTGATGGGTCTTTCCTTGTTTTATATTTTACAACTCTGTTTTGCTTGAGAATCCAACTCTATTTTCCCCTGGTATTATCAAACAATTTGGTCAATAATGTATATTTATATTAGTTTTCCCCCTCAAATTGTTGAAGGGGCAATGTGATACTTCTATTTCATGTTAAAACATCTAGTGCTGTGATCCTCCAGGATAGGGATCACAAACTGGGGATATTTTCTGGAAGTGAGCATCCATTCCATGATCGGCCTCTTGAACCTTTTGTGATGCCACCACAACAAGTGCGCGTGAGACGCGCCTCCCGGGCAAGACGGGCACTTATTAGGGCTCAGAAGAAAGAGCTGGACAGAGCAGCATGAGCAACCAAAGATGACAAGGATGCAAAGAATGCCAAAACTGATGTCACTTCATAGGCATCTCCAGATGTTTTTGGCATGTAGCCTGCTGAGTTGAATAGGCACTGGGAGTCCAGAACCATGTAACCTGGAGATGAACTGCCCAATCTGAATGCCTTTCTATATCATATACTGCATACAATATCCAAAGTGTGTTGCTCTTTCCTCCAAGGGAGTAAACTTCTTATCTGAATTTTTGTTCTGTCCTTTTTGCTCTTGGATAGTGCAATAATCAGAGTACATGGAAATGCCCAGTATACCCAAAGTACACTATCATGGAAAGTTATTATGGGCTTTCAGGCCTCATGGTAAGACCATATTTTTCCATTCTGCCCTTTTCTGAACAAATTGGGGGAGAAAAAAAAAAGGAAGACAGAGTTAGTGAGAAAGGGACATGAGATCAGAATCATGAGATTCAGATATCCTTGGATAGCTTGGTCTCTTGGAATAACTGGAAAAGCTGGATATGACAATGTATGTGGTATGTGCATATATGGTTGCCTGCAGAAGATGAGGGGAAAGAAGATGCTTGAAGTTAAAGGGAAGGCAAGAAAAAGGCCACACTTGGGGACAAAAAAGAAAGACTGATCTGAAAACAAGCATGGAATAGAAGAACATTTTTTGACAGGAACCTCCCCTTCTCACAAAAGTGATGGAAATGCAAGAGTCCAAGCAAACTGGTAGCCTTTAACTCAACCGAATATATGTGGTAAGTAATGTACCACTATTCCACTAGCATTATCCTCATTAGTTACACTTTTGCCAACTGTAAATAAATTAGATCATGGAATAAAAAAGGTTTAATACATGCAGTTTTTTCTCTCTCAAAAACAAGATTGGAGTCGATGGACGGTAATCATAGTACTCATTGTTTGGGTGTTTCATAAAAAAAAATCAAATGGCATATTTGCAAATAAAAGATAATTTCTAAATAAAATTTTATATGTGTATTATTAGCAATCTAAAAGCTAAGGCTGAAAAATAAACTTCGATGAAAAACTCTAAAATTAACTTCAATTTTAAGGTTGAAAATTTAAATTTTAACTTATAAACACAAGTATAAGCGAAAAGATAGGAACGAGCTTTTTAAGATGGTCTGAATCTTCAGTGTTACCATACCGATGGTAACCAAATACAATAATGAGTAATATCATAATGACCATATCAAACTCAAAACAATTTTTTAAAAAATAATTAGAATTTTTGATAAATTTTGTTCGGTTTTTTTTGTGGTTATCTTACTGTAAACCTGGTAACAACTAGGACACGGTAACCCATCTCTAAGAGAAACCCTAATTTTAATATGCCCGACAAACTACCACTAGTCGCCGTGGTTTTAGACCTCCAGGTTGAGTAACAATAATACTAGTATAATAAGAATATTGGTGCATGTAGCTATCCCTTTCAATTCCTTGTATTCTTGCAAGTCGAAAGCTCTGTTTGGCTGGCCTTTCCGATGAGGATGGGTCGCTCTCGCTAAACCAACAATCCTCAGCTTGGTAACCCCAACACAAGTCCAAAAATAAGTTCTTATACATTCATACCCCATACCCTTTTTATGTACTCCATTCGTCCAAAAATATAAGGACATCTGGAGTTTAAATTTTATCTAATAATATAAAGACATCTTTACGTACATGTTTATCTTAACCAATCACAACCATCCATCATTTAATTTTATCGCCTACTCTCCATCCTAAAATAAGTGCACATCTCTAGTGGAAGGATATAATACTCGTTTATTTCCACCAATCGCAGTTCTCCCTTATCTCAATCTTAATCTCTAAAAAAAACTCTTATCATCCTCATATTATTGGACGAAGGGATTATAATGGTTGCCAAAGCATACACTCAAGTACTCTAGTTAGTCTATGTCTATATTCATTTTGAGAAACGTGTAGAGATGTTTATATTTTAGAGCCGAGATAGTACCTGGTATGTCTATTTTGCTGTGGTATTTCTTTTCATTTCCTTTTCTAGTCAGCTGATGAATATTCTTTTTTTGTAATGGATAAAAATCCTGTACAACCAATAACCAGCTGATGATAACAAGTGGAATAAAAAAACTGCAAATTTTCAAAGCGCCACAGGAAATTCCCATAGGGATAGTGTTGCTATGACATCAGCATAGTTGGTAAAGAAAACCCTATAACCTCAATACGTAAACCTAACCCTTAGTCAAAGCATACATCAGTTCTACATCGTGGTGAACTGCATGGGTAATTTCTCAATGGTATTTTACCATATCAGCTCATTAAAACCAGTTGTTATGTCTGGATTAGTCAAACAGTACCACGACCAATTAGGCAATTAGCACCAACACTCCAAAGGTTATATATGTCCATCTCTTGGTTTATTCCTAGAATAAGTATTCGCTAACGAAAAATAATTTATGAACAAAATTTTTATATACATGTTCCTACTAATCTAAAAGTAAAAGCTAAAAAATAAACTATAATAAAAAAACTATAAATTCAACCTCAAATTTAATGTTCAAATTTTAAATTATGGCTTATAAACATAAACGAAAAGATATATTCGTATATATACAAGGAAAAAAAATTCAACCCTCGGTCCTTTACAGAAAACAAACAATATCCCCTCACCTTTAAAGCGGGTCCTCTGGTGAGATTTTTTTCCATGGTCAAAATTAATAACAACTCACTAAGAGTAGACTTTTCCATGGTAATGGTGGTGAGGCAGGAGTCCACAGGAAGAGAGAGAGATGCGTCGTCCATCGATCACCATTCACCCGTCCTTTTCAGCCACATCAACAAATTCCTGATAGTAGTTACTTCCTCCGTCCTAAAATAAACTACTTTCTATTTTTTACCTATAATGTTTAACTTTTCGTCTTATTTAAAAAATTTTATAATTAATATTTTTGTTTCTATTAGATGATAAATCATAAATAGTACGTTATGTGTGACTATATTTTTAAACTTTTTAAAATAAGATGATGGTCAAACGCTAAACACGAAAACCTAAAAATTACAGATGGAGAGAGTACTAAAATTACTAACCTATCTTTGCTGCCCATGCTACAGAGATACAGAAAACCACAGCAACGAGATGGAGATCTATTTTCCAGACAGCGACGGGCCTCTCGTCTCGTTCTCACCATCTCGTCTCGCGATGTTATCGTGATATATCGTGGGAAGAGATGTAGCGGAGGGTTTTTTTCTCGAGGACCAGTAGGGAGAGAGAGAGAGGGAGAGAGAGTGCTGGTTGGTTGGGAGCTGAGCTAGGAGTAGTAGCTCGGATCCGTTGCGTCATTTATTTTATTTTATGCGTGCTTTTGATTTGATTGCGATGTGATTACAAGTAATTACAACGATGTGAGAGAGAGAGAGATTCTTAAGTTGGGGAGATGAGCTGCTGGCTATGCTTAGCTTAGCTGAGGTGTTTAATTAATTAGCAAAGTGGAGATGGAGAAGAGATTGATCAGCTTCCTCCCTTCTCCGGTCGACGTCGACGTTCTCCTACCCAACAAGCCCACCAATAATCTCTCTCTATATATCTCTCTCTTGCCTAGAGAGAGAAAGCTTTGAGAGTGTAGGTATGGGGACCCTGCTATATGGGTATCAACAGGGTTTATCTTTTCGCTCCTACTTATAAACCAAATTTTATATTAAGTTTAAAACTTGTTTTGATTTTACAATTTTTTCTATTATAGTTTATTTTTTTTAGCATTTACTTTTAGGTCGCCAAAATATGTATATAAAAGTTTTATTTATAAACTGTTTCTCGTTTGTAAATATGTTATTTGGTTTTTTTTAAAGAAAACGTCAAAAGATGTTCCTCCAAGATAGATCTCGTGAGGTTTTCACAAGAGGTGCAGTACTTTGTCTGTAGACTTAGTTATTTGTCAGTGGGAGATTAGTGCTTTTTGTAAAATAGGACCTTTATATATACATGTGGTTCCTTTGAAACGCGGTGAACTTCATCTCTATTTTATGAGAGTTGGAATGTTGCTCTATGAAATTTCCGTGAAAATCACGTGAAACACAACTCATATATTATCTCGATCTTATATATTTGGTATATTTATAGATGCTAAAATATGCAATATTGCAAGCCACATTGAATAGAAAAACTACCAAAGAAAGGAGAATCTACGCGGAACTTTGTTACGAATTTTCTTTTAAACTGAGATTAGTAACGAATAATTATTTATGTGGTTGGAATCCGATGCCAATTTTAGCACATGTAGAGGAGCAGACAAACTAAGGAAGTAGCATAATTAATTAGTTCTATTATCAATTAGAGGGACACACATCCCTGTTGTTAGAACAAATGAGCCATACAAAATAGCAGCGGTAGTGGTGAAGGTGAATCTGTCACTACTACTATCTCTGTTGGTGGCTCATTACGTTAGCACAACACGTGTAGATGCTCTGGCTGCTATTTGTATTTACTGGCTGTACAATTCAATCATCTAAGCATACTATATTTGTTTTTGTTTTTTTCCCCGATAAATGACTCTTTATGTATTTTTTTAAGAAAAATTTACAAACGTGTTATTATAATTTTACAAAGTTGGAGATATGTTATTGGTATTCCAATGACACGTGAAACCCGCACGAGCCAATGACATGTGGGCCAAAATAACATATCTCTAATTTTGCAGAATTATAATGACATCCTTGTAATTTTCCTTTTTTTTAAACACAACAAAACACAAGTGATATTGTTTCAAATAATTAATTAAAAAATCAAAAGATTTATTTTCATTTTCAATCGCTTGTTACCACCCACATGCATTTATCTAGTTATAGAATAAATTTTAGTAGCAATGGTCATTATATTTTGGAACAAGAGAATAGCAAAGTGAAGACCAGTTTTGGCCCAATGATAGATGGACAACGGATATGAGTGAAAGTAGAAAGATGTGGCCTTGTGGGGGCAAAGGCAGGCACTGGAGTGAGTTGTCTACCTAGAGTCTAATCAAAAGCAGAGGGGAGAGAGATGTGAAAACTTGAAAGAACAATACTCCTATTTGTGTGTGTGTGCCCACCAATTTTAGCAGGGAATGGGGAACAGGAAATGCTAGGCTCACTTACATACCATTTTTCTGAGAAGCACACATGCATGTGAAAACTTTGTAGATCTTTAGGGCTGGGTTTCTCTTAGCCTTGATGAAATTTTGTTAGTAGAAAAGAGAAAAGCTAAAATATTTATGGAGTGGTTTGCTTATTTTAATACGAGTAACGAGCTGTACGATAGCATTTAGCCTTTTAATCAAAAGATTATGAAATACTATGATCGATATAGCACTACATATATATATTATTCCGACCAATGAACAGTACAGGTAACATGTTTAATACCCTCTCAAGTAAAAAAGTAAATGAGTGTGTAATATTATAACGAGATGATAAAGTTTTCAGTATATAACAATGGAGTAATAAAATTATATCATAACAATTTTCAAAATTACTGTCCTCCAAAATAATTTCATTAGAAACTCTATATATGAAAATTTTGACAACTGGCCAGGACAACTCTGTGAATTATTGTGGATAGTATGGGCAAGATGTTTGTTCAGAAAATTTTAGTAGTTTTATTTCTTAATCTTTTATAGTAAAATATTGAGAATTGTAAAGATAAAATATGTAGGGGTCATGTTTATATATTCCAAAACAGACCTAGAGCAGATAGCATCATTTCCTAGAAGGAAAAAGAAGGAAACATTTTAGAAAAGCCAAAGCCAGGTACATGTGATGGAGTAGTACGTACTTCCAATTCAGGTGCATGCATGTGCGCGGTAGTACTGCTGCGTACCAGCCAAACCTCATCCCGATCATTGTATTGGACCGTCAGTCTATCTAACTATTTGCTAATTAAACTAGCAAAGTAACCGTGCTTTGTAATGGTATATCAAATGTTTTATAAATTCTTTAAGAGAGAAAAAATTGTATTCTAGAGATGAAATAAGATACTAATAACATGTAAAAAAGCTATTTTTTAACACTAAAGTTAGTTCATAGAGTAGTTGTTAAAGAAAACAAGAAAGGTAGCAGGGTGGCAGATTCACTGCTATCACCATTGCTTTCTTTTAAAGTATAGATTTATTTGCTACCACCTTCAAAAATATAAGAATTTTTAGTTTATTTAGCAAAGACTAAAAAGATGTCAAAAAATCCTATTTTAGTCACTTAATGATCAATTTTTAAATTTTAAATTGATTAGATTTCATATGTAAACATATGATTGACTCTGTAATCATTGAAATAGTTCAAATCATGGAAATCAATGCAGAAATGTTTATATTATGGTATAAAATTTAAATCTTAAAAGTACTTATATTTTGATATGAAGCTATTTACCGATTTATCTCTCTACTTAGGCATTCTTTGATCTATATAAAACAATATATAAAGCTTAGAGAATTTTAATCATATGAAAAAATTTCTATGTCAACTTTGAAGCGAAGGATTGCATCGTAACATTCCTTTAAAATTCGTATGGATCGTGCATTCCCTACAGGGATTTTGGAGAAAAATAAACTAGAGGTCATATCTCATGTTTTCTTCCTCACATGACTTTAAATTTCTAGTTTCTTCTGTGTATGAATTGAACGGTGGTTCTTTGAACTTTCTTGTGTTTTCAATCTTATAGGAATATATATAGTGGATATAGCATTTCATTCCTATATTTTTTTCCTCTTACCGCATTTTGACAACCCTATGTTCCAAAGGAGCCTTAAGTGCTACTTCGTACGGTTGCATATGTCCTATAAAAAAACAATTTCTAAATCTTATAAAAAGTTATTTAAGACAAAAATACCAAACTATCTCTTATTAATATTAATAGGGGAGTAGTATTGATGTTTGGTTAGTTATAAGTACCAACGGTATACAATTTTCTAGCAGGGGCGGAGCTTTTGTCGGGGTCGGACGACCCGGCGAAATTTCCAAAATATCTGCATAAGCACTATTCCGAGTCATGTTTTTCTATGCTATAGAATGGAGATGACCCCGGTGACATCTTTTAACTGGCTTCACCCCTGATTTCTAGACTCATAAACCGAGAATACGTAAGACGGTAAGAATTGGTTTATGATAAAATTTGAACTTTATGGATTAGTTTATTTTATGGCATAGGGAGTGCATAGTAACCCAAAAGGTGAAGAGGGAACTACCATCCCCTTGCTTCATCACAAGTTTACTTTAGTAACAGGGGTTAACAGAGTATATGCACGTAAAAAGTTGGTCTGCAGTATAAATTCTCAATATGCAATGAATTGCTGCCTCCATATTTATGATGATGTCGTTTATTTTTTGGCACACGTTTAAACATTCGTCTTATTTAATAAAACTTATGTAATTATTATTTATTTCATTGTAAAAGTATTTATTACCAAATGTATTGAATTATAACTTAAACTTTAACATATTTGTACATTTTTATTGAACAAGACGAACCGTCAAACACACTATAAGAAGTCCACTGTGTCATCTATTAAAATACCGAAGGATGACTATTTTAATTTATAATTTATATCCTTTGTCATAAAATATATCCACTTTTATCATTTAATTTATGTTCCAAAGTAGAGTTGCTTCTCCAACTACTTCATCATTTCAACCTATCACAAGCGTCTCTCATCGTTTTTTTTACTTAATTACTTTCTCATTTTAACCAATCACAACAAACATTCATTTGCAACATATGGTTCTATAAGAAACCTTGAAAGAAATTCAATCCTATGATAGATTTCCCTATGTAATCCTTTGGATAAAAGGAACAGCTATCCAAAAATTAAATCCTATGAAAAGTCTTTGGATTTGCTCAAAACATAGGTGTATGGGAGGAATTTGAACACCAGGTTCAACCTCATGTGAAAGAAATCCCTTGTGTATGTCTCTATATTTTATTCTTATATTTTTTTGTGTGCTCTCAAATAATCTATCTAAGGTTTCTGTGTTTTTTGGTCCAAATAACATATCTAAGGTTTCTGTTTTTTTTATCGATAGGATTTGAGCTGCTAAGTGACTCCAATCTATTTTTATTTATGGGTTTTGAGTATTTTCCTAAAGTAACTATATTATTACTCCCTCCAATTTCATAATTATTATCTTTTTAATAAAATTATTGTTAATTTTAAAACTTTAATTATTAATAACTTTTAAAAAATTATTTTGAAGACTCTGGGACAGTTATCTAAAACGGTAAAAATGATCAAATTGGGTAGAATAATTTGGTACAGGGAGGGTAGTCATTATCTTATCAGTACTGCTATACGTACGACCTAATTATACTACCTACGTATGACTAAAACACTGCAACCATTGATTACGCAAAGAGGGTCAGTGGGTGGTACTGCAGCCATTAATGTCGTAGGTAAATCGGATGGTTGAGTGATAGGCATAGCAATTTCATTATCCCTATTCACTAGTGTGCCACTGTGTCTTACTGGCAAAGTAAAAAAAGTTAAAGCTAGAAAGAGATGCTGTCATACGAGACACAGCCAGAGCCACCCTGCAGCAGCAACATCAACATGTGCACCCTAGGTTAGCTTCACTGTTTGTGATAAGTCATGTAGCCCACCAACGAGGGGTTTTCACCGTTCTCCAGGATTGCACATGGATGTACTCATTGATCCCAAAGAACTAGTAGCAAGTTTGCATTTATGTATCCCTTGAAATTTACTCTCGCCATTCTCCAGGATTCATCTTATGCCTTTTTTTCTTTAGAAATTAAGGTTAAGATAAGAAATGATCATGCTTGTTTAAGAAAAAAATAAAAAATTAATTAATATGGTTGGTTAAGATGACCAAGCACGGGTAGTATGAAACTAATTTAATTAAATCCCTAGTACCTAGAAGGAGTACTTAATTAGAATCTTAGGGCATCCCCAGCAGTACATCTATCTTATCCTTTATCCTGAAAATAAAGGATAAATGATAAAATTGAGCTCCAGCAGAACATTCATCACATCCTCTATTTACTGATGTCATCCATATTAGGAGAGAGAAACTCCATATTTGGATGTTTTCTCTCCATTCTCTAAAGAGATATGGATAATGTTATATATGAATAATCTGCTAGAGTACAAAGATATAGAAAGGATAAAACTATTTTAGATGATCATCCAATGAAGATATGGATTACCAAATTTAGATGAGCTGCTGGAGATGCTCTTAGGTGCTTTTTAGACTATCAATCCTCACAAAAATAAGGAAAAAAATCAATCAATGTATCTAAAGGTGTCCTAGAAATTCATCCCTACTGTTAACTCTTCGTTGATATATAAAAAATGTTGTTGTAAACAAATAATGATTCTAAACATATCAACAATGAAAAACAGAGGCGTATACTTATGAGATAAAATAAATACAGAAATCCAAACTATGGAGTTGATTGTAGCCAAACGACATATTTACGAACAAAAAATAATTTATGAATAAAATTTTTATATATGTATTCTTGGCGATCTAAAAGGATGGCTAGGAAATTAAAAGTTAGTGAAAGAACTCTAATATCAACTTTAAATTTAAGATTAAAATTTTAAATTTTTATCTCATAAGCATAAGTAAAAGCAAAAAGATGAAGGTGTATAAGTGGATTAATTATTGCACGCACGGATTTAATAGCATGAAAGTAGCATGCATTTTCATGGCATGTGCTCCTTTTGACACATGGACACCCAAATAGTACATACATGTCTATGGTCTTTAGAGGGTGTTTGAGTGAAAAGAAAATTTTTTGGATGTGTTTGATCGGATATTGAAAAGGGTTTTTGGACACAAATAAAAAAAACAAATTTTACGGCTAGTCTGTAAACCGCGAGATGAATCTTTTGAGCATAATTAATCAGTCATTAGCACATGTAGGTTACTGTAGCACTCATGGTTAATTATAAACTAATTAGGCTCAAAAGATTCATCTCACGATTTCTCCCATAACTATGTAATTAGTTTTTTGTTTCATCTATGTTTAATGCTTCATTTAGGTGTCTAAAGATTTAATGGGATATTTTTGGGTGAAAATTTTTAGGAACTAAACAGGGCCTTAGTTTGGTCTAACTGAGATTGCAATATATACAGAGACACTGAAGGTGTCTGCCTGCGTCCTCTTTCAAAGGTTGGATACTGAAATAATGGAGACTCCTGCCTGGCTAAAGCAACTGTTGAAAAATTTCATTCAGAATTTTCCTCACAATTATGGCCTAATTTATTTGAGAGACACTTATGCATGTACGAAGTACTTTGTGGTCCAAATGCAACATGCACGGAGTACATGTTGGTAAACTAGAGAGCAACCACATAACTCCTGCGACAGTGATATATTGATATGTGTACACAGAAATACTCCTGACAATAAAAACAACATTGCAATGTACTGTTACCACCGTTTCACCGTATACGATTTTCTAGCATTATTTATTTAGATTCATATCGATGTTAATAAATCTAGACATGTATATAAGCAATATAAATTGATATGTAAATAAATCTAGCTACGGTTAAAACATTTACTATTTTTATGTGTACTGTAATAAAAACTTATGCAGCAAAGTTATGCTTTAGCTAGGATTATGTCGACGGCAATAAGAAAAATTAGGCCATCGACCAAGCATATGTGCCAATGTGATAAGTGAGACAAGCACGACTGTTGGTTATATGTAAAGGTCTCCACAAAAATAATATTACTGTACAATTAATCTAGACAATGGTGTCGAGTTGTCGATTGATAAGTTAATCGTTACACGTGTCTTACCTGTCACCGGCCGTTAAATTGATGAGATAGATGCACCGGGATTTTGGGATATATGGTGGCACAATATGTCACCTTGATGGTTGCTGTGTCCAATAGATTTATATGCGGAACGGTTATTGTCATACATATTCTGTGTCAAAAACATCATCGATTAGATTAAATTAGATTAGATTAGATTCAGCTCCCTTTACTGCATGCCTTTCCAATGGGACCAGTGATTTGTCGTCAAACAAGAACTAATTCACTGCCGAAAGTAAGGAAGAAAAATTCTCCCTAAACTAGCCCTGGGGTAGAAAATGACTTGTTTAGGGAGTGAGAGATAAAAAAGGATTTTTTAAAAGATATTCTCGAATGATTATGAGTCATTCGTTGCTTTGGATCTAACTAATATGATTTTGTTATACTACACCGTTAATATGTATAGCAGAAACTCTATAAGTATAAAATTAAAACTAAAATATATAACTTTATGATAAATTATATGTCATATATTATTTTAAAATAGATAAATACATTTACCAAAGTTTAAAATAAAATATTTAATATGCTTGTAAAAATATATAGTATAAATTTTACTACACTACTACCACTACATTGCTAAAAAAAATAGCTATAGTCATACGCCTTCAATCGTTAGGGTTTAAATTCTGATACGCACAAATTTGATCTACAACAAGAAAGTTTGCTTTAAAAGAAATTTTATCAAAATCGTCGATTTATCCTTCACCTTTTATCTACTTGGCATGTGGTTACGAGACAGCAAAGGCGTTTATGTATGATGTTCATGTGAGGTTGCACTTGCACGTCTCCTTTTTGACAACAGAAAAGGACTTGTTCTGCAACCCTTGCCATTGATTCTCATCCCTCTACTGTCCTCTCTAGACAGCAACCATTTGATGGGCTGCCACTTGCCAACGACTCCTAAAATACAATATTATACTCCCTCCATTTCATAACGTAAGATTGACTTATCATTTGTTTTATTTAAAAAATTATGGAAATATCATTTATTTTGCTTGTGGTTTACTTTATATCAAAAGAACTTTAAACACGACTTGTCATTTTTTATATTTATACTAAATTTTTGAATAAAACGAATGGTCAAACGTTACAAGTGCCTTAGTTTTAGATGTTGTGGGGATGATGGTAATATATACTCACATTTATTCATCAATCAAATTATAGTTCCATGATAAATAGAATTTTAGTCATCCACTATCCCTGGGGAAATTATTTTTAAGGCAAAAATAATGTCTTATGCTAGTATTTTATAGATACACACAACGGCGGTTTAATCAGTTTGGGAAAAGATTAGTTTTTGTCCTAATAAAAGAGTCAATATCAGCAGGTCATGAAAGCAGGTGGGGCATATCCCTTGAAGAATATATAGGCATATATGACCATTTTTTTTGTGATGCTTACTCTGAGTTCATAAGTCTTCTGGACTTACATATCCAGAATAAAGAATTTCTTCTTCGCAAAAGAAAAGAATGAAGAATTTCTGAAAGTTGCCCTGTCGTGGAAGCAACAAATTAACTACGCAAGCAAAACAACAGCTTTAGAATACTGTTGTCATCCACAAAATTGGACTTGATCAAACTCATATAAAAACTAATTAAAAGATTGATGTGACACACACATATATAGTCTAGCTACACTGACCGGCTATTTCGTGAGTCAGGGTCCAAAAACATATTAAATTATCTCTAAATTTCTATTTATATGGCTTAATATATTCTTCATATCAAATCATATAGCACTTTTTTTCTATTTTTAAAAGATTTTAAATATTTGTTTGAGATTTTTTAAATATATTCTACCATGAGTCGCGACTCAAGTTATACTATCCTAGAAACATTACTTCTTAATTTATTTTAGTTGTTTTGTCTTACATGCGTGTCTACATTCCACATGCTTATCCGGTATATAAACCAGATTATTTTTAAAGAGACTGACTGAATTAAAAAAAATCGAGCTAATATACTACTTTCAAGCACATCGAATTAATCCAATCTTTTTATGAAAGGAAATGCATGAGTCTAATCACACCGGGACAGCATTTGCATATTGAATTAGCAAGCATGCTGCCTTTCTCCACATATTAATCAATCCAAAGATGCCGTTTTTGTAGAATTAATCTCTGGCCACAAACAAATAAAATCAATGGACCGACTGATATGTCTGTTATCATCATGCGACCGTACGTAGCATAATTAAGGACAGTTTGGTCATTTTCAACTGCACATCCTGTCCAAGATCGACAAGAGTGACTATCACAAAAATCGTTTTCAGAGCTTGGGATTGAACATAATTTCCATGGATCTAATTAATCAATTTCTCATGGTCCTGATAGTGCCATGTACATGTTGTAGCATTGGGTCTGACAGTGACTCCTGGGCAAATTTGGCACAGAGGCATTCCTTTCCATGATGATGAGTTGAAAGAGTTGGGACCCAGGGCACATCCCCAAAGAGTGACGATGAATGCTACCATATTTTGTTAAGTACTGCTCCCTCTGTTTTATAATATGTAAGATATTTAACTTTTTTATTTGAAATGTTTGATTATTTGTCTTATTTAAAAAATTATGGAAATATCATTTATGTTGCTTGTAACTTACTCTATTATCAAAAGAACTTTAAGCATGACTTGTTATTTTTTATATTTGTACTAAATTTTTGATTAAAACGAATGGTTAAACGTTGAAAAAAAAAGTCATATATGTTATATTATGAAACAGATAGTACTAGTTTTGAGGGGAGAAAAAGACAGACACCATTTGAGATTCTAGCTCTAGATTGTTCCCACCTACTAGTATTATTTCTTTTCCAGTGCCGTCAAATACTTTCTCTGTTTTATATTTCAAGACTATCCAGTGTTATCTAGATTTATTTATTAATTAATACATATAATTTGTATATATACCTAAATTATTAATCAATACATATAATTTATATATATATATCTAGATTTATTAGCATCTATATTTAAATATAGATAGAACTAGAAATTCTTATTAAACGGTGAGAGTACCAACTAATGACAGGCGGAGTTAGGAAAAAGTATAGAGGGTGCTAGGAAGGCAAGTAAGCATACGGATTTTTCATACTTATATGGCTATATTAATATAAGAGTTAATGACATTTTTAACCATATTCTATTATCTAAGTTTCACTTTGGCCCACTATAAGCATATTTCTTTAAAAATTAAATATGGTAAATTTGTCATTGTTTTAGTTTGGACCATCCAAACGGTTTTCTCGGTACACATCAATGACCTCAAACAAATCGAGTGCAGTATACCGTTTGAACTCTCGTTTATATGCAATCCATATATCAGCCAAAAGAGATATTAGACATGGTGAGAAAATTGTCTAAAGTGGTCAAACCGTAACCATAATAAATTTATCTAGTCCAAATTTAAAAAAATAGGTTTAAGATTGATTCAAAGTAAAACTTTGGTAATAAAAAGTGGTATTGTGTGTTCTTACGCACGCAGGAGCATGTTAGTGGTTTTTTAAATATCACCGAGACCAATGAGGTCGGCCATTTATATTGATAAATAAAAATGTAAAATATATAAAATCTGAGCAATACTTCAAACATGTTTCATTTACTACCATAAATAAATCAGCAAAAGAAAGAGATAAAGCAAGAAAAAAAACAAAATGTGCAGTGATAAACACACAAGGGGTAAAAAGTGAGAGGGTGTGTGCATCCGTCCGTTGAGTCACTGGTGCTCACGTTAGCACTGACACCGCCTGTCCGGGTGGTGACCTGGGAACAACCAATCCCTTCCCCCGTCGGTTTCCCCTAGTGCAGGACCACTCCCACCTCACCATCTCGCGACATCTCGCGCGATATCTGTACGTTTCAAATTGGCGTCTCGCGGACGTCTCCTCCCTCCCTTCGTTCTCGCCCCTGCGACGAGGTGTGCAGTGCAGGAGGAGGAAATGGGAAGCCTTTAAGGCTGCTTTCGTTTGGAGGAGAGAGTGGGCTAGCTATCCGGCGCGAAAAACGTAGTAATAGATTATTATATAATTAATTGATTATTAAAATAATATAAAATAGATTAATATGATTTTTTTAAAACAACTTTCCTATAAAAAATTTTCATAAAAAATACACCGTTTAGTGGTTCGGAAAGTGTGCGCACGAAAAAAAAAGAGGTATTAGATATCTAACTTGAGTTGCCGAACACGGCCTAATTATAATATTATTACGTGTTAATTAATTAGAAAAAATGAGAGTCATTGTCAGGGCTGTCTCCTTTTCTTAGGGATTTTTAGTTTATTTTTTTATTTTCCGGGTTTGATTTGGCTTCTTATTACAGGGTAAAGTACGGAACGGAATTGTCCTCTAGCGAGAGGAATCCTATGCGCCGCACAGTCTACGAGCACTCCGTGTGGCCGTTCCTCTGTTTAGAAGTACTCCTAGTGGAAATAAACAATTTAATCCGCGCAGCTCTAGACAAACTAACTGCAAAATCTTCCCTACTCCCTCCGTTACAAAATAAATTATTATTTCACTTTTACCTATAAACTTTTACTCTCGTCTTATTTAAAAAAATTACGATTAACATTTTTATTTTTATTGGATGATAAATCATAAATAGTACATTACGTGTGACTATTTTTTAAAATTTTTTGAAAATTTTTTAACTAAGACGGATGGTCAAACGCTGGACACGAAAACCAAAGAATTATTTTATTGTAGGACATGTGTAGTTTCTTTTTACGTATAGAAAGTGGTGTGGTGACCCAAATTTATTGATTAGATTTTGAATATGATACGATGAATAACTTAAGAAGTGGATGAACAACATGTTATGTTTGCGATATGCTAATCCTGAACAATGTTTAGGACTTATTCAATTTGAAGAAAAAATCATAGGATTTTATAGGATTCCAATCATCTTTGATTTTTCTTCTACAGTTATTTGTAACCACACCTAGGGATGAGGAGCATCAATATGGTAGATGTAAGGGAAACGGGTTTCATTGTGTTGTTTTAGAAGGGGATGGTGTCGTCATGTTAGATAGAATGGTGATGGGTGGTGCCAGTGTAATAGGTAGAGAAAAAAAAGACTGAATTACATCCTTAGCCATATTAACTATGGCTGAATACGAATTACACCCATAAATCAAAAAACTGGCATTTTTTACTCTCAACCAGTAATACCGCTCTCGAGCAGCTGTGAGGCTAGTTTTAACTTAGATTAGTAATACCGTGAACTAGTAGTACCATGAGGCTGCTTTTTCACCCTCAACTAGTAATATCGTAAGGCCAGTTTACGGATAAAACTTTTATATATATGTTCATAGCGATTTAAAGCCAAGTCTAAAAAATAAAGTACGACAGAAAACTTTAAAATTAACTCTAAATTTAAGGTTAAAAATTCAAATTTTGGTTTATAAGCATAAGCAAAAGCAAAAAAAAATTGGTGGTGTTGCTTATTTTTAGTCTACATTACATATATAGATACAAAACTACAATAGAGACTGGAATGGCATTTCCTTTTTTTCTACAATAAGAATAGAGAAGCTACCTGCTTTTAAGAATTTCAATGGATTTATTATTACTTTGTTAAATTTCAATATAATAATTATTAAAAAATAGAGTGTGTTTTTACACAAATAAGAAGAGATAAAGATTAAAACAAAGTATTTGTTGGACGAATCTGGCACTTAATTCATCACCAACTCTCCCATATTTTTTAAAGTAAAAATAACTAAAACATATATCAAACAACTTTTATTAACTCTATTATAATAATATGCTAATGATATTTTTTAATAAAATTTTATGAGAACACACGAATAATACGCTGGTACTCCCTCCATATTTTTATGTATGACATCGTTGACTTTTAAAATAATGTTTGACCATTCGTCGTATTCAAAATTTATATCCAAATATGCAAAATTATAATGTATAATTAAAATTTCTATAATAATAAATCATATTATAACAAAATAATTAATAATTATATAATTTTTTTGAATAAAATGAATGTCAAACATAAACCTAAAAGTCAATGGTGTCATATAAAAACATATGGAAGGCCTATAAAATAAGGCGAGCCTACCGTCACGGCTGGGTTGGCCGTCTGGCGACCTGCAACGGCTAATGTGTCCAGGTACAGACCATGCGGGCGCCCGTAAACCACAAGCTTTTTGGTTATTTTGACCCGTCTCTATACACACAGGCGCACGTACACCTCCACTGCTGGCAATCTGCCATCATCTCCTCCCGTCCGCGCCGAGACAAGCCTCCCCTCCCCCCTGCTTTAAAAAGACTAGCACAAACACCGTCTCCCGATATATCGCCCCGACAAAAAGAGAAGATCTCCTTCTCCGCAGCAAAGGGAGCGACGCGATTATATCGCGTACGTACCGGGGGAGGTGGTCCCCGCCACGCAAAGGACGCCGGGGCCATGTTCCTCGGTCCACGCGGGGGGCCGGGGTGGACGACGCTGCCCCTGCCCGCGGAGCCGCCGGGGGCATTTCCGTCTTTTCCCCTCACAGGAGAGAGAGAAGTGTGTGAAAGCGACCGTTGGAGAGAGAGAGAGAGATGCGTCGTCACGAGTGATTCGGTTCACTACTGAGTACTGCAGCGGCAGCGGCAGAGCATGCAGGCAGTGGCCATGCTCCCCTGCCGTACGTTACCCTCCCTCACTCCGCTACACGGCACCCAGGCTGCTGCCCCCAAGTGATCGGTCTACGCCGCAGTCTATTTTGCTAAATTATTTCTCGGCTTTCACACGTATTACTCGAGCTATTAAACGATATTTTTTTATAAAAGTTTTATATAGAGAAGTTGCTCATATCATCCTTTAAAAGTAGAAAAAGAAGAATGTATCAAATAAAAATAATTTACGTGTAAAACTTTTACATATGCACAAATAGTTTTATTTCTATAAACCAAGATGGGTGGGGTTTGCGGTATTCATATTTATACCGATGAAACATTGATGATTTTTTTTCAAACATTCAAATTTTAGTTTGATTTTTTTACCTGTTAATAACCAAGACAGGGTGTTTTGCATTATTGATCCAATAAAAGAAATCCTACCAAGATCCTTTAGATCTTATATAGAAAGTAAAGGCAACTATAGATGAATATATATTTCTGTTAAAATAAGTAAATGTGTGGTGAATATGTCACTCATCCTATTACCAACCTCCTATTTTTTAAAAAGAAAAAAAAAACTATATAACCCACGTAGCAACCACCCCGACTCTACTTTTTAGGTCAAAAACATAAGACCAATGAACCCACATGTTATTAAAAAGAAATATAAATGATTAAGAGATAATATATAAAAAATAATGATAATGATATTTTTTTATAAAATTCATTGTAACTCATAGGCATACTACCAGTATACTCCTACTTAGAACATCCTGCTACCTCCGTCCCATAATAACTTCATTTTTCGATCTCCGTGTTCATCACTTTGACCATTTGTCTTATTTAAAAAATTATAAAAAACTTTAAAAAATAATCACGCATAAAGTATTATTTATGGTTTATCATCTACTAACAAAAAAATTATTATTCATAAAAAATTTCAAATAAAACAAAGAATCAAAATATTGCATCTAAAAACCGAAAAATGAGCTCAGGTGGCTAGACGATGGCAGATATCAGCTGTACGCTTTCCATTTCCATACAGTACGGTTAGGTTCGATTGCAGAGCGAGGACTAATGAGGAGCCCTGCCATTATAGTTCTTCCAACCACAAGACGCATCGCTCTCACTCACTTTCTTTCGTTTTTTTTTCCTCTCGCTTTCTTTGACAATGACCCACCTCTGTCAGTCTCTCCCTTCCTCCCTTCTCTCACACAAAAAAAATGCAGACAAAAGCAGTATAATTGGATTATTGTACTACTGGAAAAGCAAGAGCAAAATTACAAAAATTGAAAAGCCATTCATATGCATCAACTCCACTCATGTCACATCCATCCCTTTGCTGTCAGCTGGTGTTTTTCTTGGAAAGAGCAAATGGAGAGGGAGAAACGGGGTATCTAGACGGAGAAAATTTTTGGGAGAGGTGTCACGTTAAATATTTGACCGGATGTTGTAAGGATTTTCGGACACGAATAAAAAAATGAATTTCACGGCTAGCCTAGAAACCGCGAGACGAATCTTTTGAGCCTAATTAATTCGTCATTAGCACATGTTGGTACTGTAGCATTTATGGCTAATCATAGGCTAATTAGGCTCAAAAGATTCGTCTCAATATTTCTTCCATAACTGTGCAATTAGTTTTTTGTTCATCTATGTTTAATGCTTTATTTAGGTGTCAAAAATTCGATAGGATGTTTTTAGAAAAGAATTTTGGGAACTAAACAAGGCCAAAGAAAAAGAACGTTCAATTTGGGTTGTTTAGTTGACAATGAAAATATTTGGGCGTCACGTCGGATATTTGACTAGAGGTTAGAAGGTGTTTTGACACGAATAAAAAACGAATTTCATGGTTCACCTATAAACCGCGAGACGAATCTTTTGAGTCTAATTAATCTGTCATTAGTGCACGTGGATTACATAGCACTTATAACTAATCATGGACTAATTATGCTCAAAATATTCGTCTCGCGATTTATCACATAAGTATGTAATTGCTTTTTTATTTTATCTATGTTAATATTCTATTTAGAAGTCCAAAGATTTGATGTAATGTTTTTGATGAAAAAATTTTTGGCACCTACACGGGGCCTTAGTACCGGTACTATACTCCTTCTACAGTAGGTGTCACGTTCGAAAAATTGACTGCCATGTGCTTCGTGTTTGGGCCTGTCTGAATGACAAAACCTCTAGTTAATTAATTAATTTATTATAACAGTATTTGCTTGGCTTAATTAGTTTGCAAGCCTACCAAATGTTCTACTGCTGTCAGCCAGGCGGTGATCATGTAATTAACAGCAACACTACTTCAGTCCCAAGAATATAAGTAACTTACAGTGCGTTTAGTTGGTAGTCAAAGTGATATGAGATATGTTCATCTATATTTTTAGAGAGATATGGTGATCCGATTTTATGTTTGGTTTGATGGATGAGATAATCTAATTTTTTGTTTGGTTGGATTGATGAGTGGACATTAAATTACTAATAAATAATAATATAATTAATCATCCTAGATCTTATCATAATTAGTATAAATTAACAACAAAATATATCTATCATCATTAATTAATATTAATTTAAACTTGATAATTGCTAACTAATGACAAAACATGCTAATTATCGCTAAACAATCACTAACGTGGATGAGCTCATCCAGCCAATTTTAACCAGATACACCCATTAGGCATTTTCGTGGAATATTTGCTCCCTGGGATGCCCTATCTAGTTTCGTCCACATACCAAACGCATAAAAACGGACGACCATCTCCCATCCATGCATATAAGCCAACCAAACACATCCTTATTGGAGCATGTATAGAGGCTAAGAAAATTTGGTAAAGAAAAAAACGTGAGAAATTGCTAGTACCTCTCATAACAAATTCTGAACTAAGGCACCGTTTTTTTCAGCTTAAGATTATTATAAGCTAGATTATTGAGTCAGATTACTATAAGCTAGATTGTTATAATCTGTAGTAGAATAAGCTGTGAGTTGTTTCTTTTCAAGATTATTAGAGTCTGGATTATTGGGTTGCCAGTCTAAAGAGGGAGTGGAGTGGCATGGTGGGTAATTTTTCATCCAATAATCTGGAAAAAGCTCACCTAAATGAACTTATCAAATTATAATAAGTTGGGCTCTAGATTATAATAAGCTACTTCAATAAGTTGTTTGTTTCTTTCAGCTTACTCCCAATAATCTGAATTATAATAATTCCGAGCCAAAAGAAACATGCCTTAAGATATTTTGAGTCGGGTGAAGGTGATTGTTTGGGTTGGGTTATTACCTGCAAGAAAACATTTTTTTGGGGCATGAGTTAAGGTGGGAATGAATCTATAGCCTAACTGCCAATAATTGACGAATATTCATAGGAGGGTCTGCCAATAATTGGTGAACATATAGTCGGTTTGTTGTTCTGTTCCGCCAATACTGGCACCAAAAAATCATTTGTTG
This sequence comes from Oryza brachyantha, assembly GCF_000231095.2. Classification (NCBI taxonomy): domain Eukaryota; kingdom Viridiplantae; phylum Streptophyta; class Magnoliopsida; order Poales; family Poaceae; genus Oryza; species Oryza brachyantha. The sequence continues at coordinate 2,584,978 of NC_023170.2, forward strand.
CAGCCCAACAGAATTAATTCTGGTATTTGATCCATAAAGGCAACCTCAAAATAGCGAACGTTATTCATTTGAAAGTGTCCTAACCGTGTAAGTTTTTTTTCTCAAAAATAGTACATGTATGGTCATGAAGAATTTAGCTAATAACAAATATCGATAGTTATGAAAAATAGACAATAATCTAACTTTATCGTTGTCATGCATTGGTAATATTAGAGCCACCGTATCTGAAGTAATATAAATTTGATAAAACCACAAATTATTTAAGATGAAAGCTACAAAGCTGTATTTTGTAGTCAAGTCCAAGGCTCACATCTATGGCATGCAAATCACAAAACAATACCGTTTTTCATCCATGGATGGCATGCAAACCTCACAACACACATCGCCAAGACATCATGTAGACAACCTTTAGATATGCCTGTATTTAGGAGCAGGTAACAGGGAAAAAGCCTCCTTTTATGGATGTGCTCAAAAGGATGATGGCTGGGTTGTCCCCTTCAGATCTACCCTACCCTATCCTTTTTGGTAGTGTGGTGGTGGTGGGACACGTGGAGTATTGCAGGCCTTTTGAATCAGCTTGGGGGCTAGCTCCACACTTGACCATTCTTTATTGCTATCATGGCTTATTCGCTTTTTTTTTTCCGTATACTCTCTCTTTCGGTTCTCGTATTCAGCGTATGATCATCTGTCTTATTTAAAAAAATTTTAAGAAATTTAAAAGAAATTAGTTACACGTAAAGTATTATTCATGATTTACCATTTAATAAAAACAAAAATATTAATCGTAAAAGAATTTTAAATAAGACGAAGAGTCAAAAAATTATATGTAAAAAGTGAAAGATTAGTTTATTTTGGAACGGAGGAAGTATGCTTTACAAACTAGTATATTTTCTATATTATGTTTTACATAAAAGTTTATTTGTCATATTTATAAATAAATTTTATCTATGTAGTAATTAATTCCATTACTTGTATCATAAAATAGCTATCATAAAAAACAAATAATCTTTCAAAAAAATGCAACCCACGTGTATTGGTTATTGTTTCTCTCTTCCCTCCTGCGGAGGCCATTTATGTAGTAGTACTCATGGAATTAGAATAAACAAACCTATTAGAAAAGAAGATGCGTAGCGTGTTTTGTTGGGATCATCTCGTAACTTCAATATAAAGACAATGACTACCTGTATTAATAGTCATGTCACCAAAAATGATATTATGCCATAACCTCACCTTCAGATGACCTTTGCACCATTGAAGCTTGGACCCTAGTCTTTTCGCTTTTGCTTCTACTTATAATCGAAGATTTGAACTTCTAACCTTAAATTTAGAGTTAACTTTGGTGTCTTTTCATCTTACTTTATTTTTCGGCCTTGGCTTTTAGATTATGAAAAACATATTTATAAAAATTTTATCCATAAACTAATTTTTATTTACAAACATGTCGTTTGTTTTTTCTGAAAAAACCAAGCAATCACCCATGGATTTTTTTTGTGTGCGCGCGCCTCACCCGTCCAAGCTATCAAATCGATGCTGGAAATAACATTTAATGTTTTCAACATTTAGCCTCTTTTCAAAGGGCATCTATCCAAACATTTATCGTAACTCTACCAGTTAAAATAGAAAGCCATCGACAAATATGTTGTGTTTTATGCTCATTCATATGACTTGTGCACATAAATGTAATAGTTATTGTGATTTCATTTTTCAATGCAAAGATAGCTACATAGTTATATCGACAAAAAAGCTGGCAAAAGACACAGTGCACGGTAACACAAAGAGTAGTACTCACTCCGTATATATTTGTGGTTATGCATCTGGACGAACAAAACTTATTGCGTTCGTTTGCCCTTAAACAGTGCACATTATTTTTTGACTTTTACACGCACGACTTTCGATTGCTAAATAGTGATTCTTTTTTTGAAAAATTTCTATACAGAACTCAACCTGTTTTATATTTCTAAGTTAGATTTTTAACTTTGTAGTAATTAATTTCATTATTTATACCACAAAATAAGTACTAAAGATCAGATAATATTTTATCTTTTGTCTACGACTATGCAAAGAACACAGCTATATTACTCCTATATAGTACTATATCAGTCCCAGAAAAACTCCATTTGTTTACGTGTCCAGCGTTTGATCATCCCTCTTATTTAAAAATTTTATTAAAAAGCTCAAAAAATAGTCACGTAGAAATTACCATTCATATTTTATAATCTAATAACAATAAAAATATTAATAGAGATATTTTAAATAAGACGAATAATCAAACATTATATTTCAAAACTAAAAAATGAATATATTTTTGGACGGTGCTAGGGTATCACATGAAAATCTTGGACGTTACTGTGTGTGCGTAGTGCAGAGCCCTCCATCTATCTAGTGGGGGTGGGGGTGTGGGGGAGCGTCCTCCACCTTGGGTCCACTGCTCGCCCGGCCGATGGTACTACTGCTCCTAGCACGCACATGATAGGGGTGGTACCCACCACAACGTAGGCCCCTCGTCCTATGGGCTCAAGGCCAAAAACCCCAATTATGTGTACCCAACAGTTTCATCACCCATCTCATTCATCACTGCTCCTCCCTCCCTCTTTCTCTCTCAATCTCCTGTGCACTTTACCCTAACATCCTCCCAGTGTGACACTGAGAGTGACACCACCTCCTCTCTCTCTCTCCCTCTCTCTTTCTATTGTTTCTCTCTCTCTTCATGTTTATTTTCTACTAGCTTCTGTTTTTTTTCTTTTATTGATTCAAACACAAGTGCATTGAACAAGTATAGTTCACTATGATAAAAAAGCGATAGATGCCCGTCTACTTGCACATGGCAACTTGATTTATCCAGTAACGTAATTGGCTATAGTGTCGTGTATCGTATGGGTTCATTTGTTGTTTTGACATGACGATGAAAAAAGAAGGTACTAAAATCTTTTTTTATTAATGTTTTCTGTTAAAATTGGGTACGGAAAAATCTCATAGGGTGGATGCTTTTTATGTGGTTGTTATCTAATCACCGTCTTAGTCCCCAAAAATAAAATAAAAAGATATGTTCTGCATTTTTATTTTTCTTGCAATGGTGAACAACCATGCATGAATACCCCTGACTATTAGCCCGTTATATATAGTTATCTTTTAGGGACTGGCTAAAAATGGAGAGAATTATCTATATAAGTAAAGAATTTTAGTACTAGCTTCTTGGGAATTACTTTAAAGGCTGGCCAAATTGTTGTCTTGCCATTAAAAAATACTACATTTACTTATTGCTCAAAGACAAATATACAACATATGCCATTGTAAGCCATTAAGGGTATGACTGTAATTCTAATCTATACTAGAAAGTAGTCATATATCATCAACCAATTCATTAAACATTTATAGAAAATATTCCCATATCAGTAGCCAAACCTAGAAAATTAGTTCACTATGTAACCAATCAAACATAATTTCCTACATAAAAAATGCAATTCTAATTTATGGAAAGTATTTCTATATTAGTACTAGCAAGTTGGAGAGTACTACTGTACGTACATTTGTACTCCTACCCAAGGACGTCAGGGTCGGTCATTTACCAAAACATGTCAGGTTTGCGAAGCTGGCCACAAGCTAGACGGGCGCAGAGGATCCGACGGCAGTACACCGCATGTGACCGCCACTGCGGCTCAGATACGGACGGCCGCGATCGATCCCACAACCACCACCAAAAAGGAAGCCGTGGATTTTTTCCCATCCCCACTATGCCCCTGGCACATCGCCCAACACACCACACGCCCCGGTGGCAGCCACCGTAATTTATCTCAAACTTTGTGCCCCTTTCCCTCCGTCTAAAAATGTACGGGCTTAGTCCCATTATAATTGTATTTGTTAAATTCCGTATTTGCTCGTCTTATTTAAAAATTTATAAAAAAATTAAGAAAAAGTCACACCTAAAATTATTTATATTTTATTATATAATAACAATAAAAATACTAATTATAAATTTTTTAAACGTTGAACATAAATAATATAAAATACACTTATTGGGAGACAGAGGGAGCACTTGTGTAAGAAAATATTTTTGTTTAAGATAGTAAAATTTGATCAAAATATACTTAGTTTAAATAAAAAATGATATACTTAGATTTTCTTGAAAAATACAGTATTATCATAGTATCATAGGCTTATTATATCCTATACTTATATAGTTTGACTAAATTTTGTTCTAAACTATAAATATTTTTGAACGAGTAAAGTAGCTATCTAATGCAGGATTCGACATTTCTGACTATATCAAATTTGAATATATACTGCTCAATTCGTCCTAAAATATAATTATTTGTATACTATTTTTATGATCTATTATTTTAATAATTGTATAGCCAATTATATACTTAGACAGATAATTTAATCAATTTAAATTTACTATGAAAACAAAAAATAATTATATTTTAGAATATACTTATTACTACTACTTGGGGACTCGGGTCTGTTTAGGAAGCTTTTTTTCAGCTGTAATTTTTCTCAAAAATTATCCTAAACGAAGAAGAATCGAATCTGTGATTATAGATTTTAATAAATAAAAGATTATCTTTGACTGTTTATCAGAATCTAAAAGTTTTCCATTGCAGCCTCGTTGGTCAGTGGCTACGTTTGGAGACGGACGGAGCTGTGAGATAGTCCGCACCTAGCACGGTGGGCCCCGCTCCCGTCCCTGGGGTCAAACCGCGAGGCGGCACGTGACTCCACGGTGGTCAAGGTACACGCCACGTCTCGGGCAGTGAATGGCACGTGAGACGTGGTGGTGGCAAATCTTCGGTGTGGCCTCGTCGGGTGGACCGGACCACTCCTCTCTTTTTCTTTTTTTTTTTCCTCCGTTTTTTTTTCAGGGTTAGAAAAGTCGGGGGAAATAAATTCGGGAAGAAACCCGGCAGAGGCGTGCATGGATGGGAGAATGAATGGCCAGTTGTCAGATAAGCAGATCGGCTTATATCGGTGGGTGTGATAAGGCACAGCGCTTATAGTATCGTGTTAAAGGCTCGACAGCTACTCGCGCACTACGACGCAGCGGGAAAGCGACAGCTCTGGAAAATCTCAAAATAAATTTGGGCTCGGACACGCTTCGCTACGCGTACCCCGGAGCAAACCCAGACCAGCTCCTCTAGACAAACTTTCGTATTGGTTTTCTTAAAACAAATATTCAAGCAGTCTATGAATTGCTTTCACTTGCACAATGTAAATTAAATTTATTTTGTTTGTCCAGACCATGCCAAAGGATTAAGTGATTAACCATAATAGTATTAATGTACTCCTATTTGATATGTTCAGATCTTTTTTTAATTTCGGATAGATCTCATTAAAATAAAGTACTGTCCTAGTATTTTAGTCTTCTTGATATGTGAATCGGATACTAATATGGATGGGGTAACTACTAGTGCAAAAAACGTAAATGGGTATATCTAATATCTCAGCACACGTCATGTTTTCAAGTTATAAGCTACTCCGTACATGATATGCAAGCAACATATCTTTATTTGTTAGACTAGAAGAAACACATGTAAAAATCTACTTACTCCCTCTGCCCTAAATATTTGACGTTGTTGACTTTTTTTATACATGTTTGATAATTTGTCTTATTTCAAAAATTTACATAATTATTAATTAATTTTATATCACTTTATCTATTGTTAAATATACTTTTATGCATATATATACATATTTTACAAAAAAAATTGAATAACACAAATGGTTAAAAATATGTCAAAAAGTCAACGGTGTTAAATATTTAGGGATGGATGGAGTATTATATTTAGAATTGGCTATTTCCTACACACGTCAAAAGACAAAAAAAACTACAAAAACCGCCTCCATGATAGGAAAGAAAGAAGCCACACCTCGATTTAAAAAATACTTATCCATTACATCACATGGGTGTCAAAAACCGTCGCAAAAAGACCATCCAAATGCAAAACGTTTTGTCTGTCCAGCTCATATCAAGTGAACATAATCATAGTAGTCCTTACAATAAGAAAACAATTGTAGTATCGTTGCATTTAATAATTCACACCGTATTTTTTATGCATAAAAGATGTGCTACTAGTTAGTGATATACTACTATCTAGTGATAATAAAATCAATCATATCCTAAATACGACGTGTGTTTTTATAGTTTTACATCTTGTACTCTTGTGCATAAGACCATATAGAGTGACCATTAATTATGTATAATTATACGTTGGCACGTGTCTTTTTTTAGTTATAAATTATCTAATATTATGAAAATAGAGGCACAAGGATTTAACGTGAAAAATCCTTGCAGGAAAAACTACGGGCGCCAACCAGCAATAACTATGGGATGATGATTATAGGAGAATACACCGGAGCAATAACTATTATGGGATGATGATTACAACGTAGGAGAATACACCGGACCGTCTTGCACCCTTTCCATTCAGCTTACAAGAGATATATATAAGAGGAAATCAAATAGTCCTTATAGAAAAAAGCCGAAAGAATCCTATTGGAAATCTAACCTACTCCTAGTAGGAAATGTTTGGGAGAAAACTACTAGAAAACTAATCCGAATATAATTCCAGTCAAATTTAGATCACATATTTAACATCTAACACACGTGAAACATAATTTATTTGTTAGATCAGAATAAACACATGCTATTAAAAAGATGCAAGCTTCTAAGCACATCAAAAGAGGAAAACAACAATAATAGTGCATCTGCACAAAAGGAAAAAAAACCATGAACTAAATATGCCCAACTCAATTTCAAAATAACTTATCCGTTACGTTTACATGGATATCACTAAAAAAGTCACAAGTCACAAAACAGACCCTTTCAGCTTATATGACTCTCTCCTCGTGGATAATCCAAGTACCCAGCCCCAAAATGCGCAATCAAGTAGTAGTCAGACTCAACTGTATCATAAGCACATGTAAAGAGGGAAATGACAAAAATAGCGTATCCGCAAAAAACGGCAAAAAACATGAACTAAGCTACTCAACTCAAATCCAGAATAACTTCTCCATCACATTTACATGAACATCACGAAAAAACCCATCATAAAACAGATCCTTTTTGACTATACATGATCTCTCATCATCCTAGAAAACCAAGTACACATGTTGTGTATGTTTTATGAACTATTAAATGATGCGTTTTAAAAAAAAATCTATATATATAATTTCATCATCTCATCATTCTAAAATAAATTTTTTACTTTATATTAACTTTATATTAGCTAATTTCGTGGATTATAACATTAAATAGCTATAAAAAATAAAAAATAAGATACATTTTATCTCGTCAAAAGAACGCACCCAGCGCCTCCAAAAGCCGGGTGACTTGTACGGGGTGCGCATACCACGTCCCCGAACCGTTCAAAATTCGAAACCAGGGATGCGCGAGAGGCAAAAGAAAAAAAATGCGAGAAAGGGAAGTTAATGGGTACGAGGAAGGATGACGTGGCGGCAACAAAAAACTTACAGTGGCCAACGCGGGGGCCAAAATTACCGAGCTACCCTCGCGAGGCCCCACGTCCCACGTGGGCCCCGCGACCACCGCGCCCAGTTGCCTCAACACGCGTGCGGAAGTTACCGAAACGCCCCTGGCCCCACCACGCGGCCGCCCCACTCCCGCTTCTGCCCCGCGCGGCGGATTTACCGTTCTGCCCCTAGGGCACTGTCCTTGTCAGTGGCGATCGCGTAATTAGGGTAGGGTCGCGAGGGCAATGTTGTAATCGGACGAGGCTGTCTGGGTGGCTATAAAAGCGGAGACGGGTCGGGGGCGCTATATAAGGTGCCAAAAAAACCAAAAGCAGGAGAGGAAAAAATAAAAGCGAGACGAGTTTCGGAGAGAGAAAATTGAGGAGGAGGAGGAGGAGGAGGAGAGAGAAGGGGAGATAAGAGGCGAGGAGGGAGGGACGCGGCGGCGGCTCGGTGGAGAAGGAAGGGAGCAGACGGAGGCGGCGGGCGGCGGCGGCCAAACCCTAGGTGGAAGCTGTGAGGAGGAGGAGGAGGTGTGGGGGTGGCTCTCTGGCTGGTCGGATTCGGCCGGCGGGGAGGCGCCAGATCGGCGGCGGGGCGCCGCCGGGAGCGGAGGAGGAGATCCGGGGCCGGAGGGTCGTGAGCTTTTTCTGTGGCCGTCGGTTTGGGGGTTCTCTTGTTGGGTTTTTGTTGCTGCTGTTTTTTTTTGTGGAGGTTTGAGCGAGTAGAGGGGTGTTTGGTGCGGCCGTTTGAGGCGGTTTGGGGTGGTTTTAGAGGGGATTTGGGAGGGGATCTGCCGCGGAAGCGGGGTTTTCTGCTCGGTTTTGAGAGCTGGAGGCGCAGGCTGGGATCGGCGGAGCCATGTCGTCGCTTAGCAGGGAGCTGGTGTTTCTCATCCTGCAGTTCCTTGACGAGGAGAAGTTTAAGGAGACGGTCCACAAGTATGTGTGTTTTTTGAGTTCGATTAAACTGATGGGTTTTTATTGGGGGTAATAAGATGGGTTTTGATTTTCTTCTCCTTTGTGTTTCGGTTGCTCAGGTTGGAGCAGGAGTCTGCGTTTTACTTCAACATGAAGCATTTCGAAGACCTGGTGCAGGGAGGGGAGTGGGACGAGGTGGAGAAGTACCTTAGCGGCTTCACCAAGGTGGAGGACAACCGCTACTCCATGAAAATATTCTTTGAGATCCGGAAGCAGAAGTACCTCGAAGCCCTTGACAGGTAATTCACTGTAAGCTTCTAATGGTAGTTGGCTGAGGGCAGCGTGAAATTGTGCTCACTTGGATGGTTTCTTTTTGCAGGCATGATCGAGCCAAGGCGGTGGAGATACTCGTTAAGGATCTCAAGGTGTTTGCCTCATTCAATGAGGAGCTCTTCAAGGAGATAACTCAGCTGCTGACGTTGGAGAATTTTAGGTATGACGGTGATGCTAGCTTATACTAGCATTTTGATGGAGTAAAATGTCGAGTGCATTGGAGTAATGTTGATGTGGTCGTGTATTAACAATGAACACTTGAACAGGCAAAATGAGCAGTTGTCCAAGTATGGGGACACAAAGTCAGCCCGGAATATCATGCTCATGGAGCTCAAGAAGCTTATCGAGGCAAACCCACTGTTCCGAGACAAGCTGAATTTCCCTCCATTTAAAGTTTCAAGACTCCGCACATTAATCAATCAAAGGTGTTTGGTTGATTTAAGTTTTGGCATGTTTTAAATTCTGCCCCTTCTGTTTTCCAGGGATGGCATTTGCATTAACACCAATATTTATACTATTTTACAAGCAAATTAGAAATGCTTTTGTGAGCTGCATTAAATTCATGTACATAGCACACACCAGTTTTAAGTTTCAGTGGCGCTTATGTTCGTGTATATATGTTTTGAAACACATTTTATCACTGTAATGATATAGTAGGTGGATTGTTACCATTTCTGTTTTCTGTCTGGTTGTGAGACCATTTGTATAAGCAATGATGAATTCGTAAGGACGAGGTGCATGGTCTTTATATATGGCAAGTTACACAGCTTTTAGCCGCTAACCGCTTTTTAGGTGACATTTATAGTTCTTGGTTATCCAGTAACGAATGGGCATGCTTTAACCAGCATGTTTGGAAATTATGGGTGATGTTTGCCTAGATACATTTATTTCTCCCTATTAGCTTGCTCGAGTGGAATACGACAAATATGCTAAGGTTAAATAGTGAACCAAATTTTGTTTCTTTAATGTTGTTTCTAAAAATCAATGCTCCTGTGCATCACCTAATTGATATCGTTGCATCATCAATATGATAAATGCTTTGTGTTTTGCTGTTTCATATGTAGACCTGCTAGGTTTGCAGTTAGGCGTTCTCTTACTTTAGTTTCTTGTGAATCATAACACTAATTGGACTACTCTTTCTTACATCTTGTAGTCTTAACTGGCAACATCAGCTATGCAAAAATCCTCGACCAAACCCTGACATCAAGACACTTTTCACTGATCACTCTTGTGCCGCTCCTACCAATGGAGCCAGAGCTCCTCCCCCTGCAAATGGGCCTCTTGTCGGACCAATCCCTAAGTCAGCTGCATTTCCCCCAATGGGTGCTCATGCGGTAAGAGGATTAGACCTGTACCAGTAGTAGTGCATTTTGTTTTTTTTACTCTGCTACTGAAGTTTCAATCTTACAGCCATTTCAACCTGTGGTGTCACCATCTCCAAATGCAATTGCGGGTTGGATGACAAATGCAAACCCCTCTTTGCCACATGCTGCAGTCGCACAAGGACCACCTGGTCTTGTTCAGCCTCCAAACACAGGTGAGATAAACCGAAAAGTAATTCAGCTAATTGGTTGTTGTCACTGTTAGCATTGGGTCAATTTGACCGTTTGCTTGGATTGAATATCTCCTTTGCAGCGGCATTTCTAAAACATCCAAGGACTCCAACAAGTGCTCCTGGCATTGATTATCAGTCTGCAGATTCTGAACATCTGATGAAAAGAATGCGTGTAGGCCAACCAGATGAGGTATCTGACATTTTTGAGCTTCTTGTGCCTTTACTAATTGTCTGCGGATTTGCATGATAAAATGAATTATGATGCATTGAAAACTATGCTAGGTGTCCTTTTCTGGTGCAAGCCACCCTGCCAACATTTATACTCAAGATGACCTTCCAAAACAAGTGGTTCGCAATCTTAACCAGGGTTCAAATGTTATGAGCCTGGATTTCCACCCTATTCAACAAACCATTCTTTTAGGTACATACTGGAAACACATCTATTTGCTTTTTTTTAAAAAAAACTTTCTTCATGTTCTGTCCACTTATTTACTGTATTATTGACTTATTGTGTAACTCAGTTGGAACAAATGTTGGTGACATTGGGATATGGGAAGTTGGCTCACGAGAAAGGATAGCTCACAAGACATTCAAAGTTTGGGATATTGGTTCTTGCACCTTGCCTTTGCAGGTCATGACTTGCATGATATTCTCAATCTATTTTTTTTGTGTACCTACTGCCTTTCGTCCTTCTACTAGTGGTATGATACTTTTTTTGTGTGATGTATTTTGGTGTTCAATTTGCCCTTTTCCATGTCCAGGCTGCATTAATGAAGGATGCTGCAATATCTGTCAATAGATGCCTGTGGAGCCCTGATGGAAATATTCTAGGTAAGAAAATTTGTTCACATTTCGGCATGCTATCTTAGGCAAACATAACATCTGTGCATTTCTCTGAGTTTGTAGTGTTCTGTTAAATGTTTACTTAGTGGAGATGTTGAATTATTCCCCTCTGCAATATTGCTTCTATAAACTTGTTTTGATTATCAGGTGTTGCTTTTTCAAAGCATATTGTTCAGACGTATGCATTTGCGCTCAATGGAGAATTGCGGCAGCAAGCAGAGGTACATGGATACTGCTTGAGAATGAATATGAATGCCTTCTGCATTTATGGATGGTGGGATGGGCTTTGGTTCGATCCGGCCCATCCAAACACTTCCTGAAATGTTTCTAACTCTCTCAAATGACACAGATTGATGCTCACATTGGTGGGGTTAATGACATTGCCTTCTCGCACCCCAACAAGACCCTCTCAATTATTACTTGTGGTGATGATAAACTCATTAAGGTGAGGTTATTGACCTGATACATTTTCTTCACCCTTTCTCAAAAAAAATATGATACATTACTTCTGAACCCTTTCTTGAAAAAAAATGACCAATGAATGCCCATTTGATTTGGCAGGTATGGGATGCTCAATCAGGACAAAAGCAATACACATTTGAAGGTCATGAAGCTCCAGTTTACTCTGTTTGCCCTCACTACAAGGAGTCTATTCAGGTATGTCTGGATTACTTCAATTTTGACTTTCTTAGGATATACATCTGACTATTTTGATTTGTATTGCATTGTGGATCATATCATCCTGGGTCTTGCATTTTATTGCCATTTTCATGATAATATGCTTATTGGATTCTTATTGGTATTTGTATTGCATGTTCACTTGCTTAATTTTTATGTATATATGAAGTTTCTACTATATATTGTCTGATTATTATTAGACATATCGAATATTCCAATGCATTTCTTTAACATTGATTTTGTTTGCAGTTTATATTCTCTACTGCCATTGATGGGAAAATTAAGGCATGGCTATATGACTGTTTGGGCTCAAGGGTTGACTATGATGCTCCTGGACATTGGTGTACTACCATGGCTTACAGTGCTGATGGAACAAGGTGATTAGACATTGCAATGTTCAAGACAATAATATATCTGTGAAACCTTAACAAATTAAGCTTGTCCATTATATAGTTGTCAGACAGAAACAACTTAAGTGGATGTGTCGCATGATGAATGATAGTACATTTCATCCTAGCTTTTTGTCGCAATTTGATTTGATGCTTCATTTTTATGCTTTTCATCTGTTAATTTTCTTTTCAGGCTCTTCTCATGTGGTACTAGTAAAGACGGTGATTCACACTTGGTTGAGTGGAATGAGACTGAAGGAGCTATTAAGAGGACATACAATGGCTTTAGGAAGCGCTCACTGGGTGTTGTCCAGTTTGACACAACCAGAAACCACTTCTTGGCTGCTGGAGATGAATTCCTTGTTAAATTCTGGGATATGGATAGCACCAATATACTTACGACAACAGATTGTGATGGTGGACTGCCAGTAAGTATAATTTCTCCTATTATCCGGTTATCGGAATCACCCACATTTAAGGTTTTGTACTTAACCTTATGCTTATACTTTTGCAGGCAAGCCCACGCTTAAGATTCAACAGAGAAGGTTCATTGCTTGCTGTTACAGCAAATGAAAATGGAATAAAAATATTAGCCAACACTGATGGACAGCGTTTGCTAAGGATGCTAGAGAGCAGAGCTTATGAGGGCTCTCGAGGGCCTCCTCAACAAATTAATACCAAGGTACTGATGTATATACTTTTCATTCTTGGTGTTTGCTTAAATCCTAGTGTCATATAAGATAAAAAGATAACTGATTCGGTTCTCTATATAGAACCTTGTTTTCTAATATATTTTGTTTGGTTCCGTCGTACTCTTCACCTAGACGCTGGTCGGTAGTTGGTTGGTGGCTTACCGACTAGTGACTAGGTGGAGTAGTCATGAGTCACCGACTAGTCGGTGGCTCCAATATGCCAAAAATAAAATTTTGCATACAAGTAATACCTATTTCTGACCATGTTGTGGCATATTTTTATACTGGTGACTATTGAATATTGATTATTGAAAAGACAAGTATAAAACTGAGAGTTCATAAGCATACCTTATTTTGAAGGTATTGCAAATCTGACTTTCCATCATCATTAAATTTATAGCGGGAGGTCATGTGGGAGGCGAGAGAGAGCACGAGGATGGGAATAATAGAGGTCCTAACCCTGGCATACGTTCCCGCCCCTCTTAGCTCACACGTTTGGTCCAAACTTTCAGCCTGCCCCATTTTTCTATATCCTAGTTGGCTGTTTAACTGACTAGTCACCAAGTAATATTAATCGGTCATACCAACTAATTCTCTCTGTTTACCACATGATTGAGTTGGTTTGCCGTTGACTACCAACTAGTTGACCTAGGCCGCGTTCGGTATGCATGCATAAGTTAACCTATGCCCTGGCACGGAAAACGTAGTAATAGATTAGTACATGATTAATTAATTATTAATTATAAAAAATAAAATAGATTAATATGATTTTTTAAAACAACTTTCCTATAGAATTTTTTTGCAAAAAATACACCGTTTAACAGTTCGGGAAGCGTGCACGCGGAAAACGAGGGGAGCTTAGTTAACTAACTTGCGGTGGCGAACGTGGCCCTAGTTGACTGACTAGGGGAACACTGTTCCGTCATACTGAAAACTGTTTTGGACCTCCTATTCTCTGCTTGTAAACTACTAGCATCTGCTCATTTGTAAGATACAGCATTGTATTTTGGGCAAATATTTTTATTATACTTTAGTTCCAATCAAACTGCCTCATGTTACATTTTGTGTTGGCTGATAATATTGACTATAACCTCTGTTTTGTTCTTAATGTAGCCCCCAATTGTGAACACCCTTGGTTCTGTTTCGAATGTGTCTAGTCCTATGGCAGTGAACTCGGAGAGACCTGATCGAGCACTGCCTACAGTGTCAATGAGTGGCTTGGTGAGTTTGCAGAATCTATTTTGTTCACTGTTCAATCTATTCAGTTGCTAACTGTATTGAACGAATGGCAGGCACCCATGGATGTTAGCAGAACCCCTGATGTGAAGCCAAGAATTGCAGATGAATCTGAAAAGGTTAAAACTTGGAAGTTGGCAGACATTGTTGACTCAGGACATCTCCGAGCACTGCGTATGCCAGATACATCAGCAACTTCAAGCAAAGTATGTTAAACAATGTGTGCTTGTTTGGTATATCTGTTGAATTATAAATATTGATCATGCAATATTAACCTGATTACCTGAAACATACAAACTTGTCTTTCTATTTAAAGTCTGGAGGACCACAGTATCCGTTGTTGTTTGTGCGATTATTTCACAAACATAAAAAATTTTAAACATTTTTTGTTGACATTTTCATATTATTATTCTTTTTCCCCGGTAATTTTTCTGTTCAGTTCTGGGCAATATAAAATTTCTGATAAGCATTAATATTTTATTTCTTTGTTGCACAGGTTGTCCGTCTGCTATATACAAATAACGGGATTGCACTTTTGGCTCTTGGCTCCAATGCTGTTCATAAGCTGTGGAAATGGCAACGCACTGAAAGGAATCCTAACGGCAAGGTTAGAGTAGAGAATTGTTCTTATTTGGATTTTATTTGCTATTCTGTTTGCTTGTTTTCTAAAATACATGTACATATACAGTCCACTGCATCTGTTACCCCTCAAATGTGGCAACCAGCAAATGGGATTCTAATGGCGAATGATACTAGTGATGGCAATCCCGAAGAGGCAACTGCATGTATTGCTCTGTCCAAAAATGATTCTTATGTGATGTCTGCATCTGGTGGCAAAGTTTCATTGTTCAACATGATGACATTCAAGGTATATGGCCTCGTCACTGTTTAGCAGAATTTGTTATTTACTCTAGAGCATAGGTCATGAGGGATGAGTTACTACTTCCATGAAATATTTGGTGTTCTATAGTTGCATTATGGGCTTCTTTGGCTTATTAAAATCTTTGAATTCTTTTACAGGTCATGACTACTTTCATGGCACCTCCACCTGCTGCAACATTCCTGGCATTCCACCCCCAAGACAATAATATTATTGCTATTGGAATGGAAGACTCTACCATTCAAATCTATAATGTCCGTGTTGATGAGGTGAGTGATATTTTCTTATGGTTCTCACTGATTACAGTTGTTAACTACTGTTTATCATTTGCTGTTACCCTATGAATCAGGTCTTGTGAGACTTTCTAGATGCCATTTTAGATATATGTATTTTTTCAATTATTAGCATACGTCCAATTGAAATGTTCGGTGATCTTAATGTACTTAACTATCCTTCTGTTTATGTTTAATATGGAGTCTAAATGCTGATTGTCTTAACCATATGGCATAGGTTAAAAGCAAGCTCAAGGGACATTCGAAAAAGATCACCGGGTTGGCATTTTCACAGTCAATGAATATGCTTGTATCTTCAGGGGCTGATGCTCAGGTATGAACTTCGCTATTTGTTGAACTGAACATACGTTGAATTAAATTTGAGCTCTGCATGCATGTGTGTGGGCAAGCTTAATCCTCCATGGCTTGTATTAGTCCCATGTTAGGCCATCCTCTAGCCTGCTTTGTGAAAAAAAAAATTCTAATTGCAGTGGTAACTGGACTACATATTTGTTTCTGAATCAATGATTCTTTGCAATAAAATTTTGCAGCTATGTGCTTGGAGCATTGATGGTTGGGAAAAGAAGAAATCGAGATATATCCAACCTCCACCAAATCGTTCTGGTGCTTTAGTTGGTGATACAAGGGTGCAGTTTCACAATGATCAAACACATATTCTGGTGGTTCATGAGAGCCAGTTGGCGATCTATGACGCAAAGCTAGAATGCTTGCGCTCGGTTAGTTAGATTACCATGATTTAAATTTACATGTATTAACGTATTGCAGTGTGCTACTGTGATGAGCATTTGTGGCGCTCCTTTTCAATCTATTATTGTGTTATGATCATCCCATTGATTTTTGACCTCCATTACTTGATAATGCAGTGGTCTCCAAGAGAGGCACTCTCCGCCCCAATTTCGAGTGCAATATACTCATGTGATGGTCTCCTCATCTATGCTGGATTCTGTGATGGTGCAATTGGAGTATTTGAGGCAGAGTCTCTTAGGCTGCGATGCAGGATAGCACCTTCTGCATACATACCACCCTCAATGTCTAGGTATGTGTATCTTGTTTCTATTTCTGTTGGGTAATCCTAGACTTGGCGACCAACATCTTATCATCACTGCCCATTTTTATGCATCTTTTCCAACAGCGGTGGAAGTGTCTACCCCATGGTTGTTGCTGCGCATCCCTTGGAGCCAAACCAGATTGCAGTTGGCATGAGCGATGGTGCTGTTCATGTGGTGGAGCCGTTGGACACAGACCCAAAGTGGGGAGTGGCGCCTCCTCAAGACAATGGAGCCCACCCCACAATATCAGCGGCTCCGGCAGCAGCTAACAAACCAGAAGTCTGATCAGCCCTCTAGTGACTTGGCCAGTAGTGCCAAAATTCGTTAGCCCAAAGAACTGTAGGATTGTAGGAGATAGGGAGAAAGAAGAAACAGTTTAGATTTATGGGATGAGGTGATATGTATCAAGTCTGCAGCGTCTCCTTTGGCTGTGGCAGCAGCACAGGTGGTGATTGATGATGATGACATGTCTAAATTAGTTTTTGGTTCTTTTTTTTTGCCCCCACCAAAAAAAATATTGACCTCACCTGGCGGCTGCCGCAGTGTCTGTGCCGGAGATGGCTGCCATCTTTCCCTCCTTTGTAAAGCTTTTCCAGCTCTGAGCTAGTGGTGGTTGGTACCTTAGAGAATGTTCTTTTGCTCCCTGCCCTTTTTTGCGGGGCAGGCAGGTATTCCTAGTGTAAAATATGGTTGGCGTGTTGGATGGTGGTATTTGTTTTGGCCCGCCTAATGTGTGACTGATTCAATCAATTCTTCCGCATATTTCCTACATGTTTGCTGCTACTCTTTAGGCCTTGAAACCGATTGGTTTGGCGACTGGTACCTTTGGAACTTTGGACGAATAATATCACCAAATGCAGTAATGATGCTTCTGCTCCAGTGTTTTATACCCACTTTTGGTTATCTATCACTCTGTTCTGGACATGTATCTTGAGAGCGACCAGGTTAAGAATTTTGCAACAAATTTCTTTGAATATCAGAATTCAGGAATACGGAGTAGGACCTGAGTGTCCATTTCTGGACCCCGGGCCTTTGGCTTGTAATTCATCGCTGAATTTGACATGCTGGGATGACGGCAACTCCATTTTCTTATGTAGATTCTTGAACAATATTTCGGCTAATATGAATCGCCGATTCATGCAAATTTTATGCTTTCTTTATACACAATTTATATACTTTCTTCACGCAGGCAATGGCCGCAGCAAGTATGAAAACTGTCGACTGTCTTGTACGACCACAGAAAGATTTGAATAGGGGCAGAACAGTTGCTACGGTGGAAGCAGTAGTCTTTCTCTGTTTTCCTCTTTCTGGTAAAAGGCAGGAGGATTGCCTCGTATATTATACCACTACTTTCCGAAATTTATGGTGTCTTAATTTTGAGACCATGATGATTGTTCACTAACCAGGAGTTCTTTGCGCCCGCCCAGCATCAAATGTGTGCTTCCTCCTTTTATCTTTGCTAATAATATCGTTTGGCTTATTCAGTTAAAAAGTCGATTGACATATTTGTAAATAAAAAATAATTTATGAATAAAATATATATATATATATATATATATATGTTCTTAGTGATCTAAAAGCTAAAACAAAAAATAAATTATAAAAAAATATAAAATCCGTGGTTGGATCCGTTCCATTGCCACCGAGTGATGGATACAACTTTAAAGTACAGATGGGATAGATATCAATCATGGATAAAAACAACCAAATGCAATGCATACCATATTTGTCTCGTAATAATAAAAAGAAATGTTTCAATTTAAAAAAAAACATCCAAAACGGTGCCTCACATTTGAAAATAAAGCAATATTCTTTGAACCACATAATTTATCGTATATGAAAAGATATTGGTATACCTAACGGTTTTCAAGATAAGTCAATTTATAAAACATCAACTAGTCAACTATATATCTTAATAAATAAGAACATGTACCACTATCAATACGTTAGTGATGCCTAAGCATGATTAGTTTCTATCAAGCCATGACTGATATCATCTTGGTACTGGTTCATCCATTTGTTACTATAATCTTTTAAATAACAGATCCTAACTTTGGCATGCTTTGATAATTTGCTATCACAATGATCAAGCATACTTTGATGTCGATTAATTGTATAGGATGATAATTGGCTAGCAACATTATGATCGTGTGATTAAGCAATATTAGTGTCTAGTATGTGCGGGCAGCATTAGTCATGGCTCTACCCCACTTAGGCCACGTTCGTTTGCCCCAGTTAGTTAACTTACCCTCTCGTTTTTCGCGCGCATGTTTCCCGAACTGCTAAATGATGTACTTTTTAAAAAAATTTCATAGAAAAGTTATTTTAAAAAATCATATTAATTTATTTTATATTTTTTAATAATTAATAATTAATTAATCATGTACTAATCTATTACTATGTTTGCTGCGCCCGCTAAGTTAATTTACCATTCCTCTAAACGAACGCAGCCCTAATGGATGCGTCTATGGCTAGTGTGGTTTAAGTTGCAAAGTGCATCATTATCAGAATCATAGATAAGCAATACTGAATCTTTTATATCTTCCAGGTCACTAAGGGGTTGTTTAGATAGGGCTAAACTTTTTAGCCCCATGTTACATCGGATGTTTGGATACTAATTTAAAGTATTAAACATAGACTAATAAAAAAATTAATTTTATAAACGAGAGCTAATCTGCGAGACGAATTTTTTAAGCCTAATTAATTCATAATTAGCAAGTGTTTACTGTAGCATCACATAGACTAATCGTGGATTAATTAGGCTCATTAGATTCGTCTCGCGAATTAGCCCAAGATATAATAGACTACGTTTACTATTTATAATAAGTGTCCAAACATCCGATATAACTAGAGGCTAAACTTTAGCCTCTAGAAACAAACACCCCCTAAAATAGCGAGAATGCTACACATACGACGTGTTGGTACGATGTTGTGTACGATCAAACGACTAAGCTCACGGCGTGCTTGAGGTTTGGATAGCAGGCCATGACGTCGGGAGCTAAGCTCACGCAGTGCAGGAGGGATCCGTTTTACCGTACAAATGTAGTAAAGAATTATTGTATGTATAGGACAGCTCCTAAAATGGTGACGCGTCATAGAGGAATCTTGGATGATGATATATTTTTTTAGAGGATGGTGTTGTCT
This sequence comes from Oryza brachyantha, assembly GCF_000231095.2. NCBI lineage: Eukaryota > Viridiplantae > Streptophyta > Magnoliopsida > Poales > Poaceae > Oryza > Oryza brachyantha. Next base: position 2,604,457 of record NC_023170.2, read on the forward strand.
TAGTTAAATATCAATGCTGCAAGCCACATAACTATTTAAAGTTACAGACTATAGAATGTTGGACATTGGACTATATAATCTCTTCAACTCTTTCAGTGATGACCATAATTTAATCTTCTAACAATTTAGTTAAGACTTTGGTATTTCTTACTTACCTTATTTGAGAAACTCGAAAATATTACAAGTATCTATATCAACAGGGTCACAAAAGACAACAAAAGTCAATTCAAGTTGACAAACCGCTTTGCAAATCAGTTAAATTTAATAAAAAAATCCATAATTTATTTTTGGTAAATATTAATCTACGCAAAAACCCATAAAATCACTCAGAAGTGATATTTGATTAGCAAGTGATATTTGATTAGCAAACGGTTATGCCAATGCTGCTTGACACTTATCCTGGGAGACCACTTCTAAATAATATATATAAGATATACTATACAATTTTTTAATAGAAGAGATAGAAATTATCTCTTAACTAAGAGATAGTCTATGTGAGAATGAATTATAGGGTCATTTATATTATGAGCTATTTGCTAAGAGCTAGACCATTAAAAAATTGTCATTTAAATACTTATGCTATCTATTATTAAAGGTGATCTATCTTTGAAGGTGGCCCCGAAGAACTTGTCACTCTCCTGACTCCTGAGTTGAGGTTCCCTTGTTCAAAATTCAGCCACCTACTGTTCAAGTGTTCGACGGATTGCCCGCCCATGCCCGCCGCCGACGTGAACACGACGTGGACGCTGGCCATCCGCGCCGCCGCGGACCAGGGTCACCCACGCCGCGCCGTTGCGTTGTACCTCTCGTCCCTCCGCTCGGCCTGCCGCCCCTGCCCTTTCGCGCTCGCCGCCGTCCTCAAGTCCGTCTCCCGCCTCTTCGCCGCGCACCCGCTCCTCTCCGCGGCCGCGGGCTCGCTCCACGCGCACCTCCTCCGCCTCGGCCTCCTCGCCCACCCCTACCCACGCGCGGCGCTCACCCACCTCTACGCGCGCCTCCCCGACACCTCCCACGCGCACAGCCTGCTTGACGAAACGCCGCCTCGGCCCGTGTGGGGGCGCGCGCAGGCTCACTCCCTCCTCGTCTCACGCAACTCGCTCCTCGCGTCCCTCCTCCGCTCCGGGGACCTGGCGGCGGCGCGCTCGCTGTTCGACTGCATGCCCGTGCGGGACGTCGTGTCCTGGAACTCCATGGTCGCCGGCCTCGCCAAGGCTGGACACCTCGACGAAGCCATCGAGCTTTTCGATCGGATGCCCGAGAGGAACGCTGCATCCTGGAACGCGCTCATGTGCGGCTACATCGCCCAGGGTAACCTATCCAAGGCGAGGGAGCTGTTCGAGCAAATGCCCGTGAGGAGCAACGTCTCGTGGATCACAATGATATCCGGCTACACCAAGTCCGGCGATGTCCACGCTGCTGGCGAGCTCTTCGAGAGGATTGAGAACAAGAAAGATCTTTACGCGTGGAATGCAATGGTATCGTGCTACACGAAGAATGGCTGCGCAAGGGAGGCTCTTGCTGTCTTCAATCGGATGCTGAAGCCTCATGTTTGGGTGATGCCCAATGAGAAGACGTTCTCGTCAGTCATCTCGGCTTGCTCGCAGCTTGGAGACTTGAGGTTTGGATTGTGGGCTGAGAGTTTCATGGGGTCTGTGGGGATTGCACTGGATGATCACTTGCGCACCGCTCTGGTGGATTTGCACACCAAGAGTGGGCGGATGGACAGAGCTTTTGATTTGTTCAGAGGTTTGGGGATGAGAGATGTGGTGTCTTACAGTGCGATGATCGTAGGCTGTGGGATGAATGGCATGTTCAACGAAGCTGTTAATTTGTTCAAGGAGATGTCTGATGCAAAGATTGATCCTAATGCAGTGACCTTTGTGGGATTGTTGTCAGCATACAGTAATGCAGGGCTAATGGAAGAAGCTCGTGCTTGCTTTTCTTCCATGTCAGTGAAATATAAGATTTCCCCTTCAATGGAACACTACACCATCATGGTAGATCTTCTTGGACGGAGTGGAAAATTGAATGAAGCATATCAGCTCATCGTGCAGATGCCAATGAAACCAGATGCTAGTGTTTGGGGCGCCTTGCTTCTTGCTTGCAGATTGCACAATGATGTTGAGCTAGGGGAAATTGCTGGTTACAAGTGCTTTGAACTTGAGCCAGGAGAGAGCGGATACTATATTCTTTTGGGTAACATATATGTAGAAGCAAATGAATGGGACAAAGTGAAGAGGCTAAGAAATATAATGGCAGAAAAAGGCTTAAACAAGATGCCTGGGAGTAGTTGGGTTCAGGCTGCATAAGTCCATTCTCTTGATGTTGTTCATTTCGATCAATTAATTCAGTTCATAAATCAACATGCAGATATTCAAAGTTTCAATACTAAAGTTTGACAAGGTGAGTGGCTAAAGTCTAACTTCTTTGTAGTTTTCCATCTCAATCTTCTAACTTCTCCTGATAGTTTCAGAGAATGCTGGATTCAGCTGTCCGCTTTCTCTCTCTTGGGTAGCTTGTCAGATTTATACAAGGTTCTCAGAAAATCTGAGCATTGGTGAGAAATACACAATTGGTCTGTTGCCATCACTCTTTCTTCATACTTCTGGTTATGCTTATGTAATGTATATGCCTTACAGTATTGATACTATTTTTATCGTTATATTGCCTCTATGTTTTTCAGGAATAGTTACCGTGTAAAGCTTGCAACTTGTAAACGCACTATTGGCTTCAGCATACTTACTATTACCGGTATAGACAAAAATAGCGTCCAGGCCCAACTGTCCCTGACTCCCTCTGTTGACTGCAACCTTAGTCATATTATATCAGCTTGGAAGTATGATCGAGAGCTATCAGGAGGACAGGAACAGATTATCTGCACTGGCATATTTATTCCAATCAACTAATGTGCTTGTATCCAGGTACTGGCTCATTGGTACAAGTTTTATGGCCAGCAAATTATGATGTTGAATGCTCAATCGTTAAGAGTTAGAAGCTCAACTTTTGTTCATAGTTTTCACCTCCCTTATCTTCCTGTTTATACCCATGCAGGCATCAGTTTTCTGAAAGTCTTATTTGGGGTGAATAGACCAAGAACAAACATTACACATATGTTTGTATTTGGAACAATGGTCATTGGACCAAACTAGGGATCCCCAGAAAGTTGTCATTCATTCCTATCCCAATTTTTGCAGTTTAAGATACGGTTGCATGTGAGATGGTGATATTAATGTATGCAATGTTGATAAATTCAATCAAACTAGGGATATCACGCGAAAAATTGTGCGGAGCTAGATAACTGAAACAGCATTAGATTTTATGTACAACTCTTGTTTTAAAAGTAGAATTGCATACATATACATCTATTGAATTTAGACCCACTGTGATTTAATGGTTTAAATCTTCTCTTTTCTCTCTCTAATTAGTCTGAGAATTTCTGGTCTAGAGAGCAGACGTCGTGGCTTCTTTTCCACTTATCTTTATTTCAACATATCATATGTCTTCTACAACTTCAATTTGGAGTGCTGAGTCACGTCATGTGTAATCTAAATTCGTTATCTGTTGTAACGTGTAATGAAATAAGTAGAGAAAAAAAATAAATTATATATCTATGGTAACGTGTAAAGAAATAAGTAGAGAAAAAAAAACTAAATTCAGTATCCACGGTAACGTGTAAACAAATAATTAAGTAGAGAAAAAGCTACTCTCATGATGAGTTTGGTTGGCAGTTAAGGTATGATGAAATATGATTATTGACATAGTTTTTATTTTTAGTTGGTTAGGTTTACTGCGGTGGAATCCGTTTAAATGGTTTCGAGTTATAGACTTCTGCGATACTTGTATTTAGAGCTATTTTTTTTTTTTAGTGGAAGATGATATCTGTGGACGATGACGTATATAGTTCGCCTTTAAAGATGTCAATCTTATACTTATAGAAGTAGAACGTGTAATTATGTTTCGAAAATAAAATAAAATAAAATAACAACAACATAGGAATGCATCAAGAATGCAGCAGTAAAAGTGTAAAACCACCCATAATGGCATAATGCTCTAGGTCGTCCACTAATTCCTACTACGCCCTACGGCCTCAGAGACCTGAATGCTAGGGTGCCATCTAACACGTTGATTTCCGATCCGACGGCTGCACAACTCTCAGGGCCTCGCCGCCGCAAAGAACACACCTACTCCGTAGGAGGGAACGTGCTCGACGAATTGCCGCACCCATGCTGACGCCGCTGTGCGCGCTGCTCCGGCGCCGGCGGCCGCCGATCCCCGCCGCCGCCGCCGCAGCAGCGACCTTCTTTACGAGCTCTGGAGGCGCCCGTATAGTGCTCCCCCCTCCTCCTGCGCCGGCGGAGCCCCGCGACGAGCCGGAACAGGAGGGCGGCTCGCTGGCGCAGCGGGTGGAGCGGTCGGCGTCGGTGTGCGCCGCGATCCGGGGGTGGATGGCCGACGGCCGCGCTGTGCACCGCGGACACATCTTCCACGCCGTCAACCGCCTCCGCCGCCGCAGCCTCCACCGCACCGCCCTCCAGGTCTCTCTCCCATGCACCCCCCTCCTCTCTAGTCCTCTTCTTCCCTCTTATCGCACCCCCCCCCCTCTCCTGGCTCGGATCAATCCATTGAGCCTCCCGTGAGCGCTCGCTTCGTAATTGATCCGAGTTTGACTTAGCACCTAGATAAATTGTCGTCGCAGATTCACATTTGCTGCCATCTCTGTATATTTGTGCTTGCCTGTGTAAAGATTTAGAGATGAACGAAATTAACATCGAGTAACTGACTGGTAGTGTGTTCTGTTTGTACTTCTTGATGGGATTATTGCTTACCTACTCATGGTGAAATCAAGCTTCTCTTCATTTAACATGCACAATGGATGGATATAAGTACATGGAGATTCTAAGTTTGTTTTTTTTTTCTTCTTACCATGAATTTGCTGTTCAGAAAGTGAAAGCTGCATCTCCTGTGTTTATTGCCACAGGTCATGGAGTGGATCATGAGAGAGAGGCCTTACAAGCTTAGTGAGCTAGATTACTCATATCTTCTGGAGTTCACAGCTAAAGTTCATGGCATTTCTGAAGCTGAGAGCCTCTTCCTTCGCATACCTCAGGAATACCAGAACGAGCTGCTCTACAACAATCTTGTTATGGCTTGTTTGGATTTGGGCCTGATTAAGCTTGCATATGGTTACAAGAGGAAGATGAGGGAATTGTCCTTGCCGATTTCACCGTATGTTTACAACCGACTGATCATCCTCCATTCTTCTCCGGGGCGTCAGAAAACTATTTCCAAGATACTCACCCAGATGAAAGCCGATGGTGTGACCCCTCACACGTCGACCTACAACATCCTACTGAAGATAAAGGCCTATGAACACAACATTGATGGAGTTGCAAGGGTTTTCAATGATATGAAAAGAGAAAAAATCGAGCCAAATGAGATCACATATGGCATTCTAGCAATTGCACATGCTGTTGCAAGGCTGTATACTGTTTCTCAGACATATGTAGAAGCGATCGAGAACTCTATGACTGGAACTAATTGGTCTACATTGGAAATTCTGCTTATCTTGTATGGATACCATCGGAAGGAAAAGGAGCTAAAGATGACATGGGACCTCATGCAAGGTCTCCCTCATATTCGACACAAAAGCTTTATCTTAGCGATTGAAGCATTTGGGAAGGTTGGTTCAATTGATCAGGCAGAAGAGATATGGGGAAAGATTAAATCAACAAGGAAGCTCAAGCTTACAGAACAGTTCAATTCCATTTTATCAGTTTATTGTAGGCATGGTATCGTGGATAAAGCTTCGGCTGTGTTCAAAGAAATGAGAGCAAATGGTTGCCAACCAAATGCCATTACATACCGCCACTTGGCGCTGGGCTGCTTGAAAGCAGGTATTGTTAAAGAAGCTCTGAAGACAATGGAAATAGCAAAGAAAGAAGTTGTCAGCAGGAAGGTGAAAAATTCAACACCATGGTTGGAGACAACACATATGTTGCTTGAAAACTTTGCAGAAAATGGTGACTTGTTAAATGCAAAGAGAGTCTTTAGCGAACTGAATGAATCAAAGTACTGTAGGAATTCATTTGTGTATAATAGCCTTCTTAAAGCTTATGTGAAGGCAAAAGTATATGAACCAGATTTGTTAAGAGCAATGATTTTGAGAGGAGTAATGCCAGATGCTGAAACATACAGCCTTGCGGGTTTGATAGAGCAGTTCAAGACATAATAACTATGTACATAACTGGGAAGGAGTTCGAAATGATCTTCAGAAGACAGTGCTGAATTGAGCCGTACAACAGATGGTGGTTAACTTGTGAACATTTTGTGGCTCAAAATCATTCGATATTCCAATTGTCACATTGAAGGTATCACTGGTATGCGGGGTGCATGATCAAAATTTGCAAAGGTAATAGTTAGGATATCACAATGACCACTGGTTATACAACATGTTACAGATATCATTGTGCTCCTTTCAACTACTTTGCAGATCCTCGACCCCCTGTGGGGCTGCAGGATGTACAAATGACTGGAAGAGAAACAGTAGAAGCTAAGCTAGCCATGATTAAGCTGAAGAACACCGTGCTATGCTGCCCCAAGTGCTGGTTACACAAGAAACAAAGTAGGCACATGTTCAGATATCAGCCTCCATTTGAATGACAGCAAAATTAGCAGCATGCAAGTGCAACCCAAGCAGCTTTTGCTGTGACTCCAAAATAAATAAAAACTGCACATGTTTTCCATATGGTATGTTGACTCAGTGGATAGATTATATTTGCATTCTGTTTCTAAACAGTGCCCCCGGGCCCTGGGGTTGATGCAGAATGCAGAGGTTGTACATTGACAAAGTCCGACAACCTGTCACCTAACAAATTCCACAGTTGCTGCTGGACTGTTGCCCCATCTTGTCTGATCTCCAGAATGAGTTGCTTCACCGTGGCCAATGGTGATGTTCACCAAGAGTTGTAAACAACATTTTCATGGGGTCACGAGGGATATATGTTGTATCTTTCCAAAACCAATATTCAGATGTACCTGAAATGTAAACGAAAATTTGACATACCAATGTGTTCCGCCATTTTGATACCCTTTAGATTTGCAATAACAGGTTAGCTCATGATACACAGGAACTGATTATACTTCATGATAGCTTCAGATCAAGGAGTATATCTATCAGGCCACAGCAGAACATGATCTCGTGTGATGTTCGTTTATGGAATGTCACTGCAAAACAGAAATAAAATGAAACCCTAAAATGGTTAGCAGTAACTTGCTAACAAGTACTCAATCCATTCCATATTACAAGACGTTTTGGCCCTATCTAGATTCATTCATGAATCAATGAATATGTTTTTTACATGTGTCTAAATTTATTAGCAATTATATGAATCTAGAGATGACTAGCAAATCTTATAATGTGAAACGTAGGTAATAGTGTTTTTGCAATGGCATGTATGATATGTGAAATCACAAACTTTACTACCTGCAAGTTTTGCTCCCATTAAAAATGGATCTGCAATCCGAATGATCAAGGAAAACACTGGGCACAGTGCTTTTCTGAACTATAGCTAACTTGGACCAGTCATACTCATATCGCCATTTACTCGAATTGAAAAGCATAATGCATTGGTTGCTCAGCTACTATAGCTGAACAATTGGATACACACATGACTTGGCTCCATAATTTTTCTGAGTTTCAGTACCAAGGCATACAGACATACATGGTGCAACCAGAACACCTGAAACCCCAGCTTATCAGAAGATGTCATATCAGAAATTTTTGTCCCAGAATACACAGCAACAAAGAGATCCATCCATGGATACTGAAATTGAAATCTTTATTCCTTTGCCTGCCTAAGGAATGGTAGATACATGGTAAATAGAAGAAGCGATACCATCTACTTGATTTTGAGATGAGCCTAAAGATAGTCATGGTTACAAGGAGACCTAGTATATTTATGTTCAATTACAATAACAACATTAAGTTACCTACTGCTGCCTCCTCCTTGTCCTCCTAGTGGTTGTAGGTGTGGATTCAGAATTTCTTGACCTCCTACCTTGCGCTGGCCCTCCCACTGCAACACCCACAGTGCTAGAAGTTGAAGCTTGCTCCACAGATGATGACTGCTGGGGAGCAACAGCAACAGCCGGTGCAGCATCATTAGCATCGGGAGGTGGCAAAGGAGCCTGATTGCCACCCCCAGTGTCAGCATTGCCCACTTGCTGCTGTGTTGCGGGCACAGGAGCCGTAGCATTCTGATCTTGTCTTGCTTGCCTTCGACCCCTAGCCCTTGGTCGCGGTGCAGAAGCCCCAGTCCTCTCAACCCCTGCAGATGAAGCTGCCTGGCCTGCCACTATATCCTGGTTTTGGATCAACCGCCTCACCATGTTTGCAATGCCTCTGTCTGGCATTTGCAGCTGCTGTCTCAAGCTCTCAGTCCTCTGTGCACTTGGTCTGGGTGGGATTTTGATACCATTTATAGGGGAATTCTGCTCAGCACTTCCTCTTCCATAAATCGGCGTGACATTTACTTCAAACAGCTCACTCTTGCAGACAGGGCAATCAGAGTACTCTGAATGTCTATGAAGCCACTGGTATATGCAAGGCCAACAGAAGAGGTGGCCACAAGGGGTAACCACGGGATCTTTAGCTGATTCAAGGCAGATATTGCATTCGAAGCTGCCGTGGCATCCGCCGCAACTGTCATCCTTCTTGGCAGCATCAGTTTTCCCAACCTTGCCATCACCATCAAGCTTCTGCCTTCTTGATGCCTCCAGAGAATTATGAGACCTATTGATGGACTGTGCCAGACTATCCGCTTCCGGGCTGTTCTCGTGGTGGCCGCGGCTCACTTGCCCTGGCCCTCCCCTCCCAATGCGGTGTTGATCGCTCACCTGGATCAACCTCCGCAGCCGGTTCTCCGGCGTCATTCTCTCGGTAGCAGCTGGGCTAGCTTGCGCCGATTCCCGCCTTGCGGCGGCAATCTCAGCTCCCCTTATAAGAGCAGTAGGGATTGCTCGACCAGACTGCACAAGCCACGTTTGAGGGCGCCGGCGTTCTCCGGCGGCTTCCAATGCTTGAACGAATTCAGCATCATACCTAGCAAACTGCGCCGGCGCCGACGAGGCCATAGCCATGTTTGAGGGCGTCTCGAGCGGCACCGCCCGCTGATCAACAGGATCGACAAGCCACGCAGCAACAGGATCCACCAGCACTTGCTCCGGCGTGGACAGCGCGTTCGACGGCGAGTAGGCCGCCCCCGCCGGCGGCGTTGGCACCACCACGGGCAGCGGCGGCGTAGCCGCAGGTGGTGCCACCGCCACCTCTTGGGGCTCAGACGAGCTCCTTTGCTCATTCGCCACCACCACAGCGGAACCGCCGGAGTTCGGCGGCGGCGGGTAATCGGCGGCGACATCCAGCCTCCCTGGAGGCTGCGGCAATGGAGGGAGGCCGAGATACAGGTTCAGATCCATCGGGCCCCTGCTCCCGCTCGCCCCCGTAGCCGCCCCGGCCATGCCCAAACAGCAAGAACCGAGCTTCCCCGCAAGAACACGCCGCCCCCCCCACCCCCCACCCCCCCCCCCCTACGGATCCGACCGAGACCAAAAGGGCCCGAAAGAAAAGGAATCTCTAGCACAAAGCAACCCACACCTCCCCCGCGATTCCGCGCCAGCCGACGTGATCGGCGGCGACGGCCTCTTGCTCAAGAACCAGCAAAGGAGGGGGGGTTCTTACCACAACGGGTAGCTCCAGCAGCAGCACGGAGCGATCATCGGGAGGGGGGATTCCACGGAGGACGCCATGCGAGAGCGCGGCGGCGGAATCATGGAGGAAGCATGGTGAGATTTGGGGATTCTTTTTGGGATGGAATTTGTGGCCTGGAGAAGAAGAGGAAGAAGCAGAAGAAGAACAGGGGAGGGGAGAGATGTTATAGCCGCCGCTTTGGGGTTTTACCCCACTCTGATGTGATGTGAAATGGTGATGCCGAACGCAGAAATGAAATAAGCCGGTTTGGGGCGTCTAGATGGGCTAAATTTTTTTTAGCCTATCTCACTTTGCGTGATAAATTTTTAAGTCTAATTTTTTTCTCCAATGCGCAAAAGATTTATATGATAAATTTTTAAGTCTAATTAATTTATAATTAGAGCATATTTACTGTAGCATCACATAGACTAATCATAGATTAATTAGACTCAATAGATTCGTCGCGTAAATTAGTCCAAGATTATAGATAAGTTTTATTAATAGTCTATGTTTACTGTCTAATAAGTGTCCAAACATTTGTCCCAAACACTCTCTTTATACGGATATCTGTCTACATTTAAGATTTTTCTTACTCGCATCCTTTCAAACTTCTGTAAATTGAATTTTGTACCAAAATACTAGTATTTGTCTCATCAATCGCTCTTCACTCAAAAATTTTGATGTCTTATCCTCACATACATCCCACCATCATTCATTCCTTATATTAAGGAGCTTTATAGATATTTTTTTATTAAATTTTACCTCAACAAAATAACATATAAATACTACTATTTGAGAAAAACAGATTTATAGATGGGTAACTGCATCTAAACCTAATTCTGACTTGATAGTTCATTTTACAGAATCTGTAACTATATAAATTCTTAGAAGTTATGGATTATTTGGGGTAGCTTCTAAAGTAACTTTTAAGAAAAGCTACAGGTATAAGAAGCTTCCAGACTAGCCCTTAGATTTTCACGTGCAATATACATCTACATTTGTATCTACGTAGCCATTTATTAAATTCCTATCGAGTACCAATGCCTGTGTTTGTCTTTGATTTTAAAATATATTGTTACTAGATGTTTTCTAAATTTTTGGTTTTCAGAAATTCGGTATTTTAATTAGGAGACGGTGGTATGCTTTAGTGAAGAAGGCATCACCTGCCTAAAGTTCGGTGTTTTCGGTGGCAACCAACCTATAAAACACCGAACTTCTATAAACCACAGAATTGGAAAACAATTAATAAAGAAGATATGTAAAATCAAAGATAAACCAAAGGTATTGGTATTTGATAGGAATCCAATAAATCTACTAATGAATAGATAGGATTTTGATTTAGAATGTATTTAATAATGTAAATCTAAAATCGTTTATAGTAAGAAAAACATATATGCACATATCCTATATAATAGCCTGCAACCTGGGTTCATTGGCATCGCCACTTGACAACATCACACACGCTACAAATGACACTTGAGATATGCAAAATAAAAGATAAACCAGAATTATTGATATTTGATAAGAAGTATTGATATTTGATAAGAATGTATTAAATGAGTATTAAGGTTTTGATTTACAATGCAATTACTAATCTAAATCTAAATTTTATGTAAAAGGAAAGACATAAAGATTTAGATGTATATACAGTAGATGCAATTAACTCTAAATCTTGTTGCATATAATATAAATACATAAGCTTTTGGTTTATCTTTGAAAACATTTGGTGGTTTGTAGATGTTCAGTTTTAGGGGAGGTGGTGGCAATGACAAGAGTACGAGTGGACCTTTTGCTACAATGTACTCCCTCGGTCCCTAAATGTTTGACGCTGTTGGCTTTTTTATATATGTTTGACCATTCATCTTATTTAAATATTTTTGTGTAATAGGTAAAGCTTATATATGTATAAAAGTATATTTAACGATAAATGAAATGATATAAAAATAATTAATACTTATGTAAATTTTTTGAATAAAACGAATAGTCAAACGTGTATAAAAAGGTTAACAGTGTCAAACATTTAGAGACAGAGATAGTACATGAGAGATTTGCCTTGGGGCTAGAGCATAACTAGTGCATTTTTAAAATTCAGTAGGGACAAATCTAGTCAAGAATACTATTAGGGTTAGCTCCATTTCATGGCACGATGAACCTTGGATTGAAACAATGTTTTACTAGAGGATTTTGGAACTTCGTCGAGATTGACCGACCCCCGATAAAATATAGGATGATTCCATTTATATTTTCCTTACTACAGAAGACTTAGATTTTGATAGTAGATGTAATTGAAGTATATATATCTAAATCATTTATTAGATTAGTATCAAACAACATTAGTATTGTTTTATTTTTTATTAAATATTTTTGAACTAAGGAGGTGATTGTTTGGTTTTTTATGGAAAAAACCAATTGTCATATGTGTAAACAAAAATTTTATATATGTATTTTTAGTGATCTAAAAGCCAAGACTGAAAAAAAACCTTGGTAAAAAACCCAAAATCAACTCTAAATTTAATGTCAAAAATTTAAAATTTTGGCTTATAAGCATAAGCAACAGCTAAAATAAGAAGGGTGTAAGTGGTTTCAAGAAGTTCATTGCTTTGAGAGGAGGTGGCAGTGGCAATTTCAGAAGTAGACTTATTGCTATGATGTATGAGGTTTGGCTTGAGGCTAGGGTATGACAAATCCACATGTCCCCAACTAATTCAGAATAAATACACTATTGTACCAATTCTTTAAAAAAACAATGCACATGTTTCTATGTCACAAATATGAACAAAAATGTGGCATCCACCTTGACTCTTTTTAACACACCTAATAGTAGTGTTGCTGCTAATAGAGATCATGGCGCAACCTGAAGATTATGGTTACAAGAGATAATCATTGATATTTTTACAATTTATGAAAGATAGAGCTCACGAAAGAATTGCAAAGATAATTAAAAAGGTAGAAAATAAATATTAAATAAATATTTTAGGATATCCAACCTATACAGATCAAGCTGAGGCAGTCGAATTTTTTTTGGCAACCAATATTAGAACATGAAAATCATGTTGAAATCATCTTTTACCATATTGAGCGAGACTGCAAGAGAACGGGGGAAGCATTGAGCAATATGGAGTGTTTTCTTGAGGATATCTGAGAACTTATGTTTATCTCATGGCCTTCCTCCGATATGATCTACACAACAGGATCTATGGTGTCTACCTTTACAAGTGACCATGGATCTATGATCAAGTAAGGGTTCCCTATAAATCATGTTAGATTTTCGTCGCAATATGGTGGAGGAGATTCTATGGTAGAATCTAAGAGTTCCTAACACAAGTATGGTGGATGAACACAAAAACACATAATTGAGATAGTCCATGGAAGAAAACAATGTAGCGGCAATGGATTCTAGTGTAACTACAACGAGAAATGTTAGCACATAAGCAAGAGAGAAGGGGAAAATCACATAGTAGCGGTGGTGACTTCTACCGTGACTATAAAGAGTGACCGTGTTGACCATAGCTTTAGGTGTAACTATGGTGACAACCCCATCAGCACATAGATGAGGAAAGGGGAGATCACAAAGTAGTGGAGACAATGGCTTCAAGCACAACTATGGTGAACAACCATGGCGACGCAAAAGCAAAGAGAAAGATAAAAAACTAGCGATAGTGACTTCGAACACAACTATGATAGATGACCATGACGGCATATAAATGAAAGCGAAGCATAAACTTACCAAATTGTGACATCAACGACAACCTCTGGCGCATGGTTGATCACAATGACAGATGCGAAGGTGAAAGGGGAAGATCCAAGAGTAGCAGCGACGACGAACAGGATGGAACAGGGGTAGCTAGGGTTAGTGTGGTGTTGCCCCGATACTTATAGTTATGAGAGACATCATTTCCTTCATAGGATCTTGAGCCAACGCTCACAATTTGACCACCTGCCATACACAATTCTAGTTTTGCTTGACAAGTGTCTTTCCTTTTGACAAGTGCCTCGTCGTGCCTTTGTTAGGTTGCCCATTTCAAATCCGAGCTTTTTTATTTATATATTTTTAATTAAAAATTAACAAAAAGATAGGTTTGAAAAATTGCAAAAGTATACCCCTAATTCTCAGCTAGTGGGTGATATATATATATATACACACACACATACATATATATATGTATGTGTGTATATATATATATATATATCCAATTAGCTAGACGATATAGGCAAATGCTCGTGGCAAGTCATGAGTGCTTGAGAGAGGTGAGGCTATCGATTCTGTAGACGGCTCCCTTAATGTACCTTATAGTGCACGGACTACTTTTATTCATCATACATACTTCGTTCATCATTCTTCAAATCCAATGACTAAAATCATCTTCGTAACATCGAACGGTTTGGACAGACTCCACATTTCTTTACATATACTTTTCATACATTAGTGACTTTCTAAATTAGAAATTATCTTACCAATTACAGAGATTTCATATGTTATAAAATATCTTTCCAATTAGAAACACTTTCTTTATATTAGAATTTATATAAAGATAAATATATAAATTTTAAATCATAAATATCTATAATTATACGATGGCTATCTTTAGAATCAAAGTTCAATTACAATTTTTAATCACATCGTTAGAACACCGACAATGATAACAACATAATAAAGTTCGTGATCAACGTCATACCACAGCTATGCCAAACATAAGATCGATCAATGCTCTAGACCATTATTATTGGATGCATAAATAGTCAAATCACTAACAATAATCAGATATAAATCTCTGATAAATAGGAATGAATATCTGGTTTTCTATAAATATTTTGTTAGCATCATGTTTTTATGTGAAAAAAGTAAATTTGTCAAATGACACATCATTGTAGTATATTTTTTAAAATCATGTTAAGATATGTGCACGTACCGATAATAATGAACTGGAAACACAACTAATGTAAAATATCATTAATAATTTCACTTTGTTAAAAATTGTCATATATATTTTTAACTACAAAGAACTTGTGCGATAAATATTTGCTATGAATTATATGATTACTTAATATATGATTTAAGTATCTTTTTATGTAATATAAGAAGACACAAATTTGTTTTTAAACTCAAAATAAATTTAGACTTCAGAGTTTCATAGTTGTTTTGTACTTTTAATATATACAACTTCAACAAAATTTCATTTGTTATAGGAAGAAAAAAAATTGATACAACTCATGTTTGTATAAAGTGCTTTTTACTAAATACTCCCTCCATATTTTTATGTATGGCACCGTTGACTTTTAGGATTACGTTTGACCATTCGTCTTATTCAAAATTTATATCCAAATATGCAAAATTATAATGCATACTTAAAGTTTCTATAATAAAAATTATATTATAACAAAATAATTAATAATTATATAATTTTTTTGAATAAGACGAATAGTCAAACTTGGACCTAAAAGTCAACGACGTCATATAAAAAAATATGGAAGGAGTATAGTTTTATAGAATTTAAATTTTATGTGACCTTGATATCCTAGTGATTTTGAAATTAGTGTATCAATTTGCTGTTGCAATGTTTCTAAAATTAGCATATAAACATTTCCTTATAAGTTTTTCAATTATTGTTCAAACTCGAAAACTCTTAATTTATTAAAAATATAGTCTAACCTATAATTAATTAGACAAAACTATAATAACCACCCTTAACTGGTGGTTTGCTACTATTTCGTCAGCGATTGTTTAAATAATCAAATTAACAAATGAGATAGAGAACCAAATTCAAATATTCGATTTATATATGATTACATTAAAAAGAATTTACAATATCTTATTTATATTATTAAATTAAGTCGTAGCGTTAGCACGAATACAATGCTAGTGCCTTTCTAGTGGGTGTTTTATCTGCTTCCGAGGGCCGCCTACAAAATTATCCCCTCTACCTATTCAACGCTCAAGAGCGGAGACGTTTTGCACTGGGCCTCTTGCTCGGGTTAAATTGTCCAATAGGTGGGCATTAAGGGATTGCATGCAAATGTAACAAGCACCGTTGATTGTCCATCTAGCCAGCATCACTGGACGTTTGGCATGTCGAATATATCATATAACTATTAGATGTTTATACATCGCCGACTAACTGTACATTATGGGGTCTAGTTTTATAATTTTTTGTAAAAAAATTATCTTTATTAATTTTTAATAAAATATATAACTAAAAAATTCTTCCCACTCCCACTCCCAAGCCATAGCTTTCGGCCCACCTGTAACTGTCGCGCGGCCCATTTAGGCCCAAATCAGTTCGACCCATCTAAATCTAGGCCTGGTTTAGTGTACACCAGTCAGCCCAACAAGGCCCATTTGATCATTTCCTCTTGAGTGGGAGGAGGCGGCCATTTTTTTTTCCGCTCCTCGAAATTTCGAATCGGAAAACCTAAGCGGCGAGCTCCTCGCCAGAATCCACCACCGATGGAGGCAGCGGCGGCGGGGAGGTACGGCATCCTCGACAGGTCCTTCAAGCTCGCCGCGCGCTCCATCCTCACCGCCTGCTCCCGCGAGGTTTGGTCCCCCCCCCCCCCTCCCCACCTCTCAAGCATCCCACGTCAGCTCCCGCGGTTGCCGCGCCCTTGAACGAGATTGTGTGCTTCCCATGAAGCTGATTCGTGCGCTGTTCCGTCGGCTTGCTGTGGTTTGTTGCGATTGACTCGTGTTGTTGTGGAGTTGTAGGATGTGAACAAGGCTTTCTCGTCGTTTACGGATGCGGAGAGGGAACGTTTGTACCAGATGTTCGTTTATGTGAGCACTCTGATCGTCTCCCAGTCCAGGAATTGTATTTGGGAATTGTGGATTTTTCGATCATTGAGGTTACAGAATTGAGCTTCATGTGTGTAGTTTACTGTGACCCCTCTAGTTTCAGACATTTCTTGCTTTTTTTGCAGGTAATCAAGTCTCTGGACAGCAACATAGAGGTGTAGTATTGTATTAAACTGGCTACTACTTAACACAGAGAATAATCTGGATTGTAACAGGCATTTTATTTTCTACTAGATTAAAATCATGTGTTTGCTTCATCTATCAAGTTTGTTTTTGTTGCGCAAGAAAAACCTTATTTGTATGTTTAGGATATATGTACAGTGCTGATTGTGCTGGATGTGATTTTATAACCTTACATAAAGGCATAGGCATATTTTCCTTGGGTTTTTTCCTTGTTAGATTATTTTATCACCTGTGAGTCATGCAATTAGTTGTGGCAGAGCTGGACTGGATATATTGATTTAACATCGATCTGGTTCTTGGTATATATTAGTTATTAATGATTTATTGTTGTATTTTTTTTCTTTTTCGCTAGATGTCTGCCCTTTGCCTTTAATGTGAGAAAACTTTCTCAAAGGTCCATGATTCAGAGTTAAAATCGAAATGATGAGTTGTTAACTGTTTATATGTTAATAGACTATTTCCTAGTGAAGTTTGCCGGTATCTGCTCTCTTTCATACCTTTTCCTTGTGCCTGGCCAGATGTGTTCATGTTTTGAGCCAACTTCCACTGATGAAATACATTTTTTTCTTGGTGTGTGGACCATAACATTGAAATCTCTTATGTTATGTTTGTTGAACCAGATGTCGGAGAGTCATACACTGTACTGTTTCTGTGCTCAATATATTGATGCAATATATGTTCATACTGCAGGAGGATTTTGACACATCCTGCCATGAACTACAAGTAATGTCTCAAGCAATACTTTCAAGTTTTACTAATACTTGCAAGTAAGCGCATATGTATACCATCATTTTTTTAGGTTGCCACTGCCCTTGATAAGATAGATCAGTTTGTTGAAGAACAAAAGCTGGATGTGTTATCTTCAGACAAGTAAGTGCTATATTTTGCCTCTGTGGCTCCATGTTTGTGAAATTTTTGTGTTCTCCTCATCTCTTGTTCACTTTCTAAGAAATACAATCACATGGACAAGCATGGCCATTGCTCTGTTATTTGTTCTCAAACTGTGGCATATAAATACTCAAGATATGTCTGGATAAAAGATGTCTTTCTTGACATGTTCTTCATTCCATGTGATTCAATGTAGTTTGTTTGGGATAATGGATGATCCGGTTGCAGGACTAATATTGAAGACATCAAGCAAAGGATATCAAAGGCTAAGAAAGATGAAATTAGATACCTGAAAAGTTTACTAGAAGAGGTAACTACTGTATACCTTGGAAGTTGCTCTGCAGACGTAGACAATATTCCCAATACTGAGTCTCCATGGTCTATAATTAATTTTTCAAGGGATACTCTTCTTATCATGTGAATAATAACTGAATATTAATAGATGATTATCCTGCAAAGACATTGCTGATTTTGGTAATGCACAATAACATAGGTTGAAGAGAAAAACAATGCCATGAAGGCTCAAATTGAACTCTTGAAGAAAGACGACGGTTTGGCTGCAGGAAAACAAGTCCTTGAGAAGGTTCTTTTACAACCCTACCATTTGTATCAATGTTCTGCTGTAGCTCTCATTTTGGCTTGACATTTGCAAATCGGTTTGCAGCTGATGCAATGCAACTCTGAGCTCCAAAGCTACAATGATCGTTGAGTTCGAGGTTTTCAGCTGATCCGATGATTATTTACTGTCTGGAGTGAAGACATCTCTTGGATAGCTGGTAGATTTAGATAGGACGTTGATCCAGGAATCAAGATGGGTCATCCGCCCATGAATTTCCTGTTATGTGAAACAAGTACTGCAGTCTGTATGTTCGATATGGTTGTCACCTGTTAACTCCCAGCTGAAACCGTTGCTGCTTTCTGTATCTTGTTAAGTCTATGTGCTTTCTGTAGCGTATCTATCCCTTGTTCTGTGATCATCTTGGAGACACGTGCACTGCCCTGGTGCCTGTTCATCCTTATTGTTTTGCACATGAGACATGTTTGGTTTGTGTTCACAGGCCACAAGTTAGTTGAGTGGAGTGTGGTCATGGGCTCATGGCAACTTTTGTCGAGCAGCTATTTCTGGGTATCCTTGCTTGTTTACAGCCGCACTGTTTATCATCTATTATGATTTTCATTCTTGAACTATGATTACAAACAAAACATGGTATAACAAGTATGTATCACTGCATCATAAAATTTATAGAACTTGTCAAAAAAATTGTGATTCATAACCAAACAACCGCAACACTGAAAAATGTGACATTTAGGCCTATTTGAAACAAAAATCAGACAGAGAATGCATTTAGAACATAAAAAAGAAAAAAAATCAACTTCTACATAAAAAATGGACTCGTTTCATGTGGAAGTGTGAAATCTCAAACATGGCCATTGTTCTTCCAAGCATGTTTATGTAGCCATAGTTTTAGCTAGGGTAAGTAAATTTTCTATCAGCGGTGCTATACATGCGATGAAATAGCAGCCACGTTGTCCCGTTTGAAGCAGCGGTGGTGGGTCTGTCCGTTTGAAACAGTGGCGGTGGTGCGTTTGAAGCACCAGCTGGCATCATACGCTGATAAGTACGTTTTCATTGTACGTATAGCCATTTTCAATTTTCTATATAGAAGTTCGTCGTATGATCTTTCTATGGTAAAATTTCAACTTGTAGTATTTAATTCATTCGTCTGTACCGTCAAATAACTATAAAATAAAAACTCAGAAAATCCCAATATCCAAAAATCTTCAAAGATTTCATACATGACCTGACATGTGCACCTCTTGTCAATGACTTTTAATTAAGAGGCATTACTGCAGGGGATATCAATCCATGCACTGGCCCTACCTGTCAGTGTCTGGCATACAGTTTCCACCCCTCTCCTTCCTTTGGTTCTGAGGCCATGATCAGGCCACACACACCACTCCTGCCTTAGCCACACCATTTTCATCCAAATGGCAGCCATCTCCTCCCTCCACCTCCACCTCCACCTCCACTCCACTGCCATCCTCTCACCACCATGGCTGCCACACTCTCCTCTGTGCCTGCCCCCTCCAAGCACTCCTCCATTGCCAGAGCTCAGCTCTCCCCTCCCCCTTCCATCCTCTCATCATCAACGGTAAGCAGTGTGGTTTCATGCATTTTGTTGCTTGGTTGGTTCTTGGTGCTGTGGTGATGTGTGGTGATGGCCATTGCTGTTGATGCTGGCTGCTTGCAGAAGACGGCCTTCCATGGGCTGTCGCTGGTGGACAGGCGGTGGGCGGCCTCTGTCGGCGGCGGCGGCGGCCGGCGGCGGAGGGTGCTGCAGGTGAACGCGAGGACCGCGGGCGCGGCGAAGAACATCGAGGTTGAGGTCGACAAGCCGCTCGGGCTCACCCTCGGCCAGAAGACCGGCGGTGGCGTCGTCATCACCGTCAGTGTCTTCTTGTTTGTCTGCATGATCCACCAATGGAAAATTCACTACTGAATTGTATTTTCTTTTCGAGTATTTGGTAGAATACCGAATTGTTGTCTCAAGAATCAACATAGATTACTCACTACATTTCCTGGAGAAATTTCCTAACAAATTTGGAGGAATGGATTGGATTGTACAGTTAATTAACTGGTTTAAGAGTTATAGATTAGGCATATCTGATTCGTATTCAGAAAACTATTACTTTTGTTTCATGTTATTAGATGTTTTGGCTTTTTTTTCATCTATGAACCAATATGTGTGTTACATATTTTTTTTTATTGCTATCCATTTAAATCTAAAGAAAGTCAGGGCATCTTATAACCTGAAACAAGAGGGAGTAGTTCTTTTAATATGTAAGCTTGCCTTAGAACTGGAAATGCATAAGTCCTGTAATTGTTAGTGACTAGTGACTGTCGATTTGGCATTGCCATAGGCTGTGGACTCAGGAGGGAACGCAGCAAGAGCAGGGCTGAAATCAGGTGACCAGGTGCTCTACACAAGTAGCTTCTTTGGGGATGAACTCTGGCCTGCAGATAAGCTGGGGTTCACCAAGACAGCCATCCAGGCAAAGCCAGACTCCGTCTACTTTGTGGTGAGCAGGTAATAAGCACTTATCCTTCTCAGAATTGCAATTTTTTCACTATTTCAAAGTCATATATATACACTCATTATGTGGTTGCATTCAGAATTCAGACTGCATTACTAGTAGGTAATATTGTACTCTTCCCAGAAATGATTGTGGATCTTCCAAGTTCTTTACATTTCATCTCCTGCTGTCGTTTCGCGCAATCTCAGGGGTGCATCAGTTGATGTGAAGCGCCTTCCGAAAAGGCCAGCGCCTCCTAGATTTGGCAGGAAGTTGACTGAATCACAGAAGGTAAGCTCAAGATAGTCCTGTATGCTTCAGTCCTTGTGTTGCCTATAATCATGAACTCTTTCCACCTTAAGCCTCAACCTGCAAGTTGTGAACTGTAACAGGCTAGAGCAACACACATTTGCCTTGATTGTGGATACATCTACTTCCTTCCCAAGCCTTTCGACGAACAGGTAAGATGGAGCATATTTCACTTGCATTCTTTTACAAAGAATCAGCCTTTTAGCATTCAAATCAAAACGAAATCAGGTGTATCCAACAATTCATTTGTGGCTTTTCATCCATTTTTCAGCCTGATGAATATGGCTGCCCACAATGCAATGCGCCAAAGAAACGGTTTGCGAAGTATGATCCAGAAACCGGGAAGGCGATCGGTGGTGCTCTGCCACCTATTACGGTGATCGTCAGTTTGATAATCGGCATTGCTGGAGTAGGGGCCTTGCTTGTATATGGCCTTCAATAGGCTGCAAATACTTCACAGGTTTTTGACTGTGTATCAAAAAGCTCAGCCAATTGCTGATGCACTCTTATGATCTTATCTAGCAAAAGAATTCTGAGTGATATATATTTGAGGGGGAAAGGTAAAAACATCATATTGGAGGCTAATGACTAAATGACTACTCAAATCTCCTTATATCTACGGAGATTAATTTACTAGTCTCTCTTATCTATTGGATCATCATTCATTTTTCACCGAAAGGTAATCCACTTTTTGGAAATGCTTCCAGTTTCAGGTTTCCTCTCAACGGTGTGATGATTTAATTCGCAAAAAGAAAAGGATATGGGGTTTGCTTGGTTCTAGTGAAAGATATACTTCATCTTGACATGCACTGACTTGTAGCTAATGAAGTGATTTGCTTGAATCCAGTGAACTTTCTAATCTGAAGCTCTGAAATGAACTGCATTTTTGTCCGGCGTGATTGATGACAAGCTTTGTCATCACATTCTTAGATAATCATAGCAACGAAAGCAGTTTTACTGAGTCCACAACTACTGTTCTGACTTTCTATGGTTGAAGCAACCCATGGTAAACTTGATGATATCAGCCATCATTTTCTGTTGCTAAATGAGCTAGCTCCTAAGTCCAAATGGAGGCAATAGAAGATTTGCTCCAGTTAACCCCAGCCAAACAAAAACAAAGTATGAAAAATGCATGAAAATGACATGACGTACAAATCACTATTTTCTATGACATCTTTCTCTAAAATCAGTTCATCTACCAGCTTAAAGCAAGTCCCTACCTCAACTAAATTCCAAGACAATTGACATCAGGACACAAGTCGGTAGTTAAAATTAGTTGGAACAAGATGAATACCAATCCACATTTCAGAGACTAATTATTATCAAACCTGTACTTTTTCACTGCTAATGCTACTTACAACTGAGTACTTAGTAGTGCTTCACAAGAGCAAAAAAACTTGTACTTAAACCAGTGCAAGAACTGAAGTAGCATACGAAGCAGCAAGAGCTCAAAGACGAGGTGGTGATCATGAGCTACTGGGGCACCTCGCCGGCGTGGGGTCCGGGCCGCCGCGGCGGAGGGCCGTCTCCGGTGGTGCCACTCCTCATCGTGGTGGCCCTGGTCTGGGTCAACTACAACGAGACCCTGACGGAGTGGTACGACATGGCGGCGAACCTGCCGGAGACGGTGGCCGAGAATGCCGTCACCCTGGTCCTCGCCGGCGGGCTCCTGATGCTCGTCTCCGTCCTCCTCAGCCGCCGGAGCGAGGTGGTGATCGTGCCGGTGGCGCTGGTGCTGTCCATGCTGCTGCTGCAGAACATCATGGTGTTCTTGATCCTTCTGCTGGTGGCGGCCTACTTCGCCGGCATATACTACTTTCCGGCGGCGGACAGCCGGTACGGCGGTGGAGGCGGCGGCGGCGTCTGCTCCGGACTGGGGTTCTACATGCTGCTGCTGCTGTGCCTGGTGCTGTGCGCCATGTTCGCCGACGAGGGTGTCAAGTGGTGGATCCCTGGGACGCTGCTGGCTGCTTCCCTGCTCTGCCTCAACCTCTTCTCAGGTGGTCAGGTCTTGGGCTATGGAAATCTCTGAAGAACAAAAAAGATGAAATCTTTTTTGTTTTGTTTTTGCTTCTCAGGTGGTCAGGTCTTGGGCTATGGAAATCTCTGAAGAACAAAAAAGATGAGATCTTTTTTGTTTTGTTTTTGCAGGACAGAGCACGGTTCTTGGCTTCTTGCCATTGCCAGATGAGATCATGCATGTGTAAAATGAATATATGACTAAACGGTATATATGTGTGTGCAGTGCAGTGTAAAATATTGACATAACTATGAACAATTAAGCATCTTTTTTGTACTGAATGTGTTTTTGGCCTTCTGATCAATAGATTCGCTCTGCAGATTGTGTTGCCCTTTTGAGTTGGGACATAGGATCCAGAATATGATGATTTTCACTGGAGATTGGGGCATGCAACTGGCTTGCCAACCATTATTCTCTTTTGTGCTGTACATGAGCACATAGATAAAGATTCTAAAGATAATTATGATTCACAGGACTAATAGAGTCCTGATGGATAGATGTCTGGATAAATTATGCAACAGTACAGGAAGAGGTACATAGTTCACATCTCAAATGGATAGAATGGTCTAGTTGTCAGCAATCAGATAGCATAGAGTTCAGCTGACAGTAACCATGTAGCATAGCGTTCAACTTTCAGGAGGCGCCTGCAGCAGCAGCCTCCTCCTGGAGCTGCTTCACCTTGGTGATGTAGTCACTCATAGCTTCCTCCTTTGATTTGCCTGCCACGATTGCGAAACGTTCAGTTTGCGACAATTGAGAAAAGTTCAGTTTGTGACGATTGTGGAAAGTTCAGTCGAGCAGCATGGAGAAATAGCGAATATTACTACTCCCTCCGCATCTTTGAGAAAAAATTTTCCCACAAATTGCATTAGAGTTTGAAAAGGTAGTGTATAAATTCATTGGAATTAAAGAAAGAAGAGTGACAAATGTATTGGAAATTGAAAAGGGGAAGAACATTTTAGTCTTTTGGTTATATATTGGCATGCATGAGATAGGAGAAAGATGAAACATTTTTAGGACGCAGATAGTAGAATGGACAACAAAACGTGGTAGAGAGAAGCTTTAACCTTCAACAGCCTTCCATGCGTCCCATTTCGCCCTTTCCCTCGGGTTGAACATGCCAGGACGAGCTTCAGAAGAATTTAAGAGGCAAATTGTGAGCAGTGGTCGAGAGGTATCGTTGTAAATATAAAACAAAATACAAGATGTCCAATGCAGAGTTATTGGCAAAGCACATCAAACTCAGAGCAGCAATTGACTAGTTTGCTAGGGCCAATCTCAATAAAAGTTCCATGGACAATAAATAGGATATCATATAGATATTTTTGATGATGTGACGAGATATTAATGAAGAGAGAGATAAAATGAGTTTTATGGGATGAAACCTTCTATGCACTGTTACCTAGACAACTGAAACTATGCATTGAGAGATGAATGTTTTATCCTAGTTTCAAACTTTTTAGATGACATATCACTCTAGTAATCGTGTTCATAAAACTTACATTGAGGATGGCCTAATACTACGTCCCCATGGGAAGAGACACTGGCCGATACACGAGTACACGACACACTAATCGATTAGTCAAGGGGCATGAGGGAAATAAATATAGTCGTTTGAAAGGAGCAGTCAGATTTTGATTTACAGTCCCTCAAAAAAAAGATTTTCATTTACAGGTTTAACACAACTAGTAGAGTGAAAACCAAAAAAAATATAGAACTATGAAAAAAAAAAGTACATACTAACAGTAAAACATCGAGTATGAAAAAAAGTACATACTAACAGTAATACATCGAACATGGACAGATTACAATACATCCACCAGTGTCCAGTTTGATGTGAAAGATTCTGGGAAATAATGGCAAAGATGCGGGTTGAGTATTACTTCTCCTGTTCTACGTTATAAGATGTTTTAATGAATATATTTTATATATGTGTCTAAATTTATTACTATCCATATAAATATAAGAACTAGAAGATCTTGTAACGTAAAATAGAGCTAACATTTTGCAAAGTCCAACCCAATACACTAAAGTTAAATTTGAAGAAAAGCTCAGAAGGGGATACAAATTCCTCATATTATAAACTGCCCGCCTTAATATTAAGATGCTCTTGTCTCAAATAAGACAGGTTTTATAAGATCTTGTACTGGGAGTCTGGGACAGTGATCCCTGGCTTTTAAATTGTACCATGCCTCTGAATTTGACCAAACACAACTCAAGAATTGTGTTCAGATCTATAACATGTCTTAAGAAAACAAAAGTAAGTACTGAATATTAACAAATATACATACAAGTATTCACATCTCCAACAGTGGCCTGCTTGTAGAGTCCATAGAGGATAAGCTTGTTCTCATTGCTAGTACTCTCAGGCAAGGTCTTCGCCTTCTCAGCGTACTCCTCAAAGTCCTCCTGCAATGGATATCAGTTACAAATTATTATCGGATCAAGCTATACCCACACTGTCACACTGAATCTCTTCAGAAACTCCAACCTTCGGCCAATTGTACTTATCAGAGCAAACTAGAAATTACAAAACAATTGCGACATCTTAACCAACAAGACTGCATCTCATAATTTTTTTTTTTTTGGGCAGACTCACTGAACGAATCAGACAAAGAGATGCACAGTAATAGCAGGGAAACTCGAAGTCGATCTATGTTCTAAGGCACCATCAATAATCAAATGCAGCTCAGGGACGCCCATAACGATGCGTCAGGTTTCCTCTGCGCTAACATTAACAGGAAGTCAGGAAAGCTAAAAGAACATCGGTAATTCAACACAAAGATTGCATTTAGTCAGTGGATCTCATCAGATGGTAAGGCAAACGGCATCAAGAACACCTAAAAAACAGCCCACGCCTAACAGATCTTGCCTAAACAAGCAAATCTTGGCAGAATTCAAAACCACCCAGCAAAAATCCCAAACTAAACTGCTCTAGGCGAAATCTAAGGCCGCTCCTGCCGATAAGAAACACAGGGTCAAATCAATCAATCAAACAAACAAACGAAGCATGAACCGAGCAGAGGAAATGATAGTTAAAGATGCCATCTTTAGCGGGATCAAGCGTGGAACGACAATGCTGGTGGGTTCAGGGAGCGATCTCTATACCTGCAGACCCATGGCGGCTTGAAGGTTTTGGGATTCTTCTCTTCTTGGAATTAACGACGGCGCCGATCAGGGGTGAGATCGGATCTCTTTTATAGCGAGGTCCTGCAAATTTGTAGCACCAAAATCCCTTCCTTTTGTTCTAATTCAGATTAAGTCCCTGTGCTGAAGCTCAATTTTAGTTTTTCAGGAAAGCCCTTAAAACTTTTTTTTTAGATTTAAGAGAGATAACTGTTACCTCCGTTTCACATTATAAGACTTCTTAGTCTTAACTAGATTTATACGTATGCTAATTAATCTAGACACATATACAAACTATATATATAGATAAATTTAGACAAAACTAAAAAGTCTTATAATATGAAACAGGGGAGTATTTTTCTACCATAACTCAAATTCTCTTACAAAATAATTTACATGTTGGGAGAACATTGGCAATACCTCTAAACAAAAACTTGACTGTCGAGATCTTCAGCAAAGTTTTGTAGAAACTTGCATGATTATATATTTATAGGAAAATACATAAGTAGTTATGTTGTTTTCGATTGTTTGCTCAGAACTTGTGCAATTATCATGTAGTAGTATGAGAATAAGCATTTCTTGACTAGGACCATGGTGCAGATAGCAGCCAACTGCTTTAGCATACAGTATTGAAGTTCAGCAACTAGCCTACTAGAGCTACAAGTCTACAACGGCTTCTACACTGTACTAATAGCAGTATCATGTAAGCAGGAGTTAAGCTGATCTCGCCCAACTTCTGCTTGATTAACATATTTATCATATTTAATTAACAATCACTCAGTCACTAGTAGCTTAATTACGCTCAATTCAGTGATAAATATCTCCAACCTGCTCTTATATAGTTATATACGGTCAATTCGTATATTTGCATGATCGTGAGGCCTACATTTCATAAGCTGTAGAATGGAATGTGAGCAACAACAATAATTTGAGAGCAAACTTTTATATCTATGGTATTTACAGTTTAAAAGCCAATCATAAAAAAAATAAACTCTGGTGAAGAAAAAAACAAAATCAACTCCAAAACCAAGTTCAAAAATCAAATTTTGTCAGAAAATTATAAGTTGAAAGGTAAACAATGGGAAGCTCAGTTTTTGTGTTTCTCTCACTAATTCTTTTATCTTCGTTTTTACAAGCCATAAGGTGAGCAGTGGAGCTTCTTGTTCCTCTTTGGAGTTCACAGTGAGAAACATGTCTATAAGCTGCTGACTGATCAATACAATATGATTTATGATTCGAGTCCGTTACCCAAAGAGATCAGATCAGATGATGGCATCACCATGCATACACTGAAAAATCAGACAAAACAATCTTGTTGAAATTTGTACAGTTGTAGTATAGCAGCATATGCTAGCAAGAACGCACCCGTCAAACCGAAAAGTGCGGCAGCAAATCCATCAATCTTTCTTTTCCAAGTTGTGCAAGAGGCTACTACTACTACTGTTAGTGGGCACAGAATATCATCACCTTTCAATCTCTACAATGATTTGATCAGATAAGAATATAACAGGGTGATTGTTTAGCCTTTAAGAAAAACTAAACTACGTATTTGTAAATAAAAATTAATTTGTGGGTAAAATTTTATATACGTGTTCTTAGCGATCTAAAAGCTAGAATAAAAAATAAACTATGATTAAAAACCCTAAATTCTACTCTAAATATAAAATTTTAATTTTAATTTTTTAGTTTATAACCATAAACCGAAACGAAAAAATAGTCGCTGAGATGCCATGGCACATTACCAGTATGCCAAATTGCCAGTCCAGCAGGGAGCTAGTGAGGGAGTACAAAATTACATTACATTGCATTGGTATTTTTTCAGAGCATCAAGCAACAATTGATTCCGAGGCCCACAATCCACACACCGCAACATACATCAACCATCCTTTTTCTTTCTAAAAACAATTTTGACTTTTATTCCCACAAATATGCCAGTCCAATGGAATAGAAGGAGATCAAAGGAGTATACCACTAGCCCAATAGTATGATTAGTCACTAACTTTGGCCTAATTCTACGATTTGTTTCTATAATATATCGGTCGTGTTCACTTGGGTGAGAAGGGAGGGTTAGTTATCCGGCGCGAAAAACATACTAATAAATTAGTATGTTTTTGTAAAAAATACACTATTTAGCAGTTTGTAAAGCGACTGTTTAGCAGGACCCCTTTCCCCAGCTAAACACGACCATCATCGACAAACTTCCATAGTTTAAACAAAAAATTCCTAACATATCATATTATAAGGTTGTAAACATTCAAAATTTGGCCAAAAACTTAAATTTTGTATTTCGGAATTTCTTTCCAAGTTTTGGAAGTTTTTGAACGTACCCCTGCAGTCAAGTCATGCGCCGTGTACATTGTACACATGCAGGTCTTCTCAAAAGTTCAAAGGTATGGGACAAGCAGATCACACGGCAACCAACTCCCGCTTCCGTAGGTTACATGCTTCTCCTTCTCCTTTAATTGATCTTAAGTCTTTAGTTGATCTATGGTTACATATCTTCTTTTCACAATTAGTCAAACAACATAGGTCTGGGTCATATGTATAGCAGCACTCTTTTAAAACAACTGTCTTTAGAATCTCTAATTATCAGTATCAGCAATAACACCCAGAACAAGCGTGTACAAGATGGCACCGCAAAGATTAATCGGACACAGCACATGGACGGAATTTCATTCGATAGCAGAGCATGCAAATCAGTACCAGATATCAAACAGAAGGGGTATGCTGATACCAAAATGATAAGTTGGTTTCTATTTCCAGCACAAAAACAAAATTTAGATTTAGTCCCTGATAGCATCCACTAGCTGCTGAATATAACAAAAACAGATACTATGTCCGATCCCTTCACTTCTTCTCTTCCTTCTCGGCCTCCGCAGCCCTCTTCTGGCGGGCACCAACATGGCGCTGGTTCATCCTCTCAACACGGAGCTTAGCATAAGCCTTGAACGATTTCATCTCATCGGTAACCTTCACAACCTCAACCGAGCGCTTCTCACCACGAGCAATAGGCATGTAGTCACCCTGGACCTGGGTGGCAGTGGCAAGCTCTTCCGGAGTGGAATCACCAGCCTGACAAGGGCACGTTCAAGTTCATAACCAGAAAACAATACCTACAATAAACATTTGCAAGTAAAACAAACTGCAGACATACCTTGACCTTGCGAGCACGCCTTGGGAAGATAACCAGCTTGGCCTTGTATGTCTTCAGCCTCTGGACATTAGCCTGCAGTCCCTCAAGTGATCGGTTCTTGCGGCGGTGGTCCACAGAAATTCCAATGGTTGGAGCAAGCTTCTTTGGGATGCCCGCCGCCTGCAATTATATGAAAACACCATCAGCAGAAATATAAAGGTATATAATGCGTGCAAACATTATTTTTCTGTACAGATGACATTGTTGCAAGAACACATTTTTAGCATCAAACTATTAAGCTAACATCTTAATTATGTTTACTATATCAATTTGGCACTAAGAGAAGAGAAGGTGGATTCTTCTCTACTGATAAAGCAATTGTTACTTGACTATGTTCATCAAGATCTACAACTATGTTCTTCATTATCAAGCAAGCAATTCAAATTAAGCAAACAGTCTAAAATGAATGCAGTATAGAGATTGATGAAGTAAATATCACCTTCAGCTCCTCAAGGGTAAAGCCTCTGCCAGCCCTCGACTTCATGTTGTACTTCAAAGTCTGGCACTGCACAATGGGGCGAAGAGGGCCAGATGTTGGGCGGGGGAAGATCTTCACGGCTTTCTTTTGGCGAGCTGTGCAAAATCAAAAACATGTAAGATGATTTCCATAGAGATTGATATGCATGAACAACAAACAATCGATACTGTAGAGTTCCTACTGTTAATAAGAAATCTAAGTATGATCAATCTAATGTATATGAAGCCATACTTATTTACCAACTCACCCTAGATAGATGGTGATGGATAGTGTCAGAAACAACTTAATCATTGCATACAAAATAATGTGCATAACGAAAAAAATAAAATGGTTGGTGATATACAAGGAAATACTTGCAAAAAATAATAATCAAGAATCAACAAATGAATTAACATTTCATATACGCAAGCAACATAACTTGGCAACATACAATAAGATAACAATGAATTGACCTCTAATATAGAATATGATCATGTAATAAATAGGACATGCATCAAATGGATAGAAAAGTACACAGCGCATTAACGGGTTCAATTGAAATAAACGTTTGAGCACAGGCAGCAGCGGTAACAGACAGCTGCGAAAGCAGCAACAATTGCTACGAAGTCATGCGAAATGGCGAGGATGAGAGCTCACCGATGCGGCGCCTCTGCTTGCGCGCGGGCTGGTTGAACCATGTCTTGACATAGTTCTGCCAGTGCTTCTTGAAGTGCCCATTGGGGATAACGTTGTTGTGCTTCACCATTTTCTCCTCCTCCTCCTCCTCTCCTTACCTGCGCACCACACCGAGGCGAACACACATCACCAAACCAACGCGAAATCAGCAAACAAGATCAGAGCGAATCGAATTGGCGTCACTAGAGGAACAACCGGCGCCGCGCGTCGAGCCGGGGGCTAGGCTAGCGCGCCGGAATGGGCAGGAGAGGAGAGAGAGAGAGAGCGTAGGAGGTACCTGCGCGGCGGCGGAGCGAAGAGGAGAGCGGCGGCGCGAGGGGAGGAAGACGAGCGGTGGCGGCAGGGGGGGTTTTGAGGGTAGGGTTGGGTGCTTATAAGGGAGCCGCCGCCGCGCGCTCGCCCGCCTCCAGCCCTAGATCCGACGGCCCAGATCATTCCATCCGCTCAGCATCTCTAGATGGGCCGGATGGACAGCTTCATGGGTTGAGTGGGCCTCGTGGGCTTTTCTGAGCGGACCAGCGGCCCATTTCGTTGCCCTTTTTTGTTTTTGCTTTTTAAAAAAGAAAAAAAGAAAAGGAATACGGAATAAGATATGTATAGTGGGGGAATCTGTGGATTTCTGACGTGGTTCGGTGTGCGTGACGTGGCGCCCCCGGTGGCATGCGTGCCTCCACGTGGCATGTGCGAGGCAACTTTGCTTTTTCTTTTGTTTCGAGGTGAGGTGAGCCGCCGCCGCCGTTCATCGTTCTGGCTGGATATGCATACGTAATACGTTCGTTAAAATATATTTGTTTTTTGTCAAGTAAAAATATTCGAGGAACAATGTATTCAAAACGACATAAAATTTTAAAAGTATAGGTGCACATCGACCAATCAGCCAATTAGTTCAAATTGAGCTACATAAAACATTGTCAAGGCGTTTCCTTGAGACACGCTCCAAAACTGCTCACGTTCACCCGGATGAGCTTGTTGTATACGGGAGTTTGCGTTTACCATGTGTTTGGTAAAACAATAGTCTTGTGTCAATTTTAAATTTTAAAGTTTGGTTCTAAATTAATCTAGGATGTTTATGTTTTTTTTATCTTAATCTTTAATCAATTGAAGATAAAACTAAAAACATTCTAAAAAATATTTTTATTATCCACGTTTTATCATCATGAAACTTAACATGACAATAGAGAGCCGTAACCTGATGGATGGATAGTCATGTAAACTCTATTAGGAGACAAATGTAGGTTAAATCACTTTTCCTAGTTGATATGTACTATGGTGTGGTTAGACTTTGGTACTTCTCTTACCAATGACTCAATGGACAATGGATATCTAGACAAATTATATAATGTAAATTAGTAATCTCTAGTTAGCTAAATTAGTCCTAAAATGACGTAACATATCTAGATAATCGAAGCAGAAATAGATTCCATTTTCTACGCAATATGCAACTCTTAAATTTTATTTTCTATGCAATTGATTTGGAAGTATAATTAGATTTTATATACAAGTCATCTTTTGTTCCTATAAATATATCAATCAACACCATTATGTTCTAGACCAACCATAATTTAATGGTTAAAATATTTTTTCCTTTTCTCTTACTAATATAATTTTAGCATGCAGAGCGAACATAGATACTGTAGTCGTAAAAATATCTTTTTGGTGGCCACTGTGGGCTGGAGTATCTAGCAAGGGGTTTTTTTGATGTCGTGGATGACGTTTAGCAACGATACCAGTTGGTGACTATTAATCTCCTAGTCAAAATATCAAATAGCGGCAACAAGCGTCTCTTTTCGCTTCAACTTATGATTATATATCAAAATTTAATTTTTAACTTTAAATTTAATGTAATTTTTTTGGTTTTTTTAATATAGTCTATTTTACTGCCTTAGATTTTAGATCGCTAAAATAGTTCTATTTATAAATTATTTTTCAGTTTACAAATATATCGTTCGACTTTTTCTTTAAAAAAACACAAACAATCGGCCCCCAAGACGTTCCTACTCACGGCAAAAATAATGAAAGCCTGTCGTGGGCTTGTGGCCACTATTTGGTACATGTTGTTAAAATTTAATTTTTTTTGACTTATCTAAATGATATGTTATGAGTAAATTATTTGGGGGCGAACCAGGCATGGGTCAGCTTGGGCTTGAGCCCCACGCATGGCTAAAAAATGCATTAGAGATATATTAAGTTTTAGTTAAAATTTATCCAAATAATTTATACTTTATCATTAAGCCCTAGGTTTAGGAAATTTCTTGTTTCACCTGTTGTTCTAAAATATAAATATTTTAGGTTGTTTAGCATAAACTAGTGAAATGTCAAAAGATTTCGTTTTAGTGAATTTATTAATTAATTTTTAAATATTGAATTGATTAGATTCTGTTTGCAAACATTTAGTTTGCTCTGAAATTATTTGAATGATTAAAATTATGGAAATAAGTGCATAAATTTAAATTTTAAATCATAGACATAAATATAATTTAGAACGGATGGAGTCACTAATTATTGTTTATAATTTATCGAGTAAATTGATCTCATATAAACTGATGATACATATACAATTTATTAATATTTTAAGTAGTATATTTATTTCACTATTGGAATATAGAGCTCCGCAATAACGTCTACAATCCGTTATGTGGCTATAATCCGTAATGACCCCTGATACGCTATCTAGAACTTTTCTCCCTAGTCACTCTGGCCATTCACCTGAACAAATTGTCATATTTACTGTATAAATTTTAGTAGTGAAACTATCTTTTTAGCTGGCAACTTGTGGGTTAGTGGAGTATCTTATAAGTGGTGCCTTTTGATGTCGTGGATAACACTTAGGAACAATACTAACCTCCTGTTATTATTAGTAGTTGGTGAGTATTACTGTCCTGGTCAAAAATATTTATATTTAGGATATGATTTAATCAAACATCGAAAATTTGATAAGCAATTTTATATTGAAATAAATTCCTGAAACATAATAAGTTTTATGATATCATGATATTATTTTTTGGGAAATATATATATATATCATTTATCTTGTATTTAAACTAATTAATTAAAAACATCGATGATTAGGACTATAAGAGTGATTGCTTGGTTTTTTGGGAAAAAAGATAACGATATTTGCAAATGAAAAAATAATTTATGAATAGAATTTTTAATACATATTTTTAGCGATCCAAAATTTAATGCTGAAAAATAAACTTCGATAAAAAAAATTCTTAAAATTAACTCTAAATTTAACGTTAAAAATTTAAATTTTGGTATAGGCGAAAAGAAAAGTTAAAAATTTAAATTTTGGTATAGGTGAAAAGAAAAGGAGGGGGTAAAACTTAAATCAAATCTTACAGCAAACGATGAGTATTAAGCTATGTCACCTGTAGGCTGCAAGAATAATAAACTGGTCATTGTTTTGTTGTTGTTGGTTGAGTCTCAGCTGGACTTGGACTGTTTCGCACTTTTGCACCGCCGCGATCGGACCAGATCCAACGGCGCACGCCGCGAGGGCGCCTGGGCAGCATCAGCAGCATGCGTGTCCATCACGCGTGTCCGTCTTATTTTGCCATGTGGAGCGGCGCACCACACGCGCACACACACAACTACTACTTGCATCTCAACTCCTCCCAAGTCTTCACATCGCATCGCCCAACTCGACTCCCTCTCTCTTTCTCTCTCTCTCTCTCTGACAGGTGGGCCACCGTCTCCTCCGACTTCTCGCCGTCGCTTGCTCGCCGCCGGTGGTGGTGGTGGTGGGGCGACGGGGGGAGGGAGGGAGAGAGAGAGGCTGGGGGCGGGGGGCTCGTGGCGCCGCTCCGCTGGGAGGGACGGCCGGCCGGCGCCACGGGTGCATGTCGACGGCCGCCCGCGTCAGCCGCGCGCGGTAGGTAGATGGTGAGCGCCGGTGCCCTCTGCCGCCTTCTTCCCCCCGCTCCGTGCTAGACTCCGCACGCCGCTCGCGTGCCCCCCCCCCCCTTCCTGTGATGGTTTCGATTGTTTTCCTCTCTTTTCTTTTTTGTGCGTCTGTGGGATGTGGCTGCTGCTCTGCTCGGGGATTACTCGCTGCTGATGCGGATTCGGATGCCGTGCGTGCCTGTCTTGCCGCGGAGATCTTCTCGTTTCGGTTAGCGGCTGTGAAGTAATCCTAGTGTTCTAGTGAGCGATCGAATTCCGGAATTCGGTCGGATGGGTGTCGATCGAATTCTGAATCGAGCATAGAACTCTTAGGCTCTCCCTTCAATTACCTGCAAAATCCCGACGAACAGATGTGGCTGTTTCTTTCGATTCTCTCTGTTATTTTTCTCCGAAAGAAATGGATATAGGCGTTGCAGTGTTCATCACTTCAGGATTGTCATCCATTGAATTGATCCCTGATGTCCTTAATTACTTCTACTCCCATGTGCCATCCGATGTTTCGTTCCAAAGAAACCAATAAATCTTCACCTTCCAGATGCGTACTAATGCTTTCTAGCAGAAAGAAGGGCTGCTTCCGCCTTCCACGTTGGAAATTTTTGCTTGCAAGTTGCGGTCGTTGCTGTTTTGTACACTTCAGTATTGGAAATAGGTTCTCTCTTGGCCTGGTAGAAATGTTGCATGTTATAGCTTTGCTACAGAACGATTCTTTATCTCTGTTTAATTATTTGAGGATTTTTTAGGCTTTAAGATATCTTTGAAGCACGAAGGAAAAACATATTCTCTCTGTCTCAAAATGTCTCAAAATAAGTTCATTTTCCAGTTTTTCGGATACATTAGTTCGACTATTCATCTTATTTAAAAAATATTTGCAATTAATATTTTTATTGTTATTAGATGATAAAATATGAATATTACTTTATGCGTAACTAGTTCTTTTAAGTTCTTTTAATTATATTTTTAAATAAGACAAATGGTTAAATAATAGAGACATAGGGAAAAAAATTTGAAGGTTTGGGGGGACAAAAGTAGCAGTTATCGTTGTGGTATCCACAAAATTTATTGAATAAAGAAAATAAAATCTCACAGAGAGTTGCTGTCTTTTCATGCCACTGTTCCCCGTCATTTATTAACAAATAAACTTCTCATTTCGCCGCTGTCTTTGTCATGCCATTATGATAGTAGAAAATTGGATGTATCAACCCGCTTTCACTCGAAATGTCACTCTGATACGATGACCAGAGAATGATAATCTAATCCTTTGGTGTCTATGGTGATTTTCTTATGTCATGTACTTCCACCATGGGGCTCATGCGATGGCATGTTTTAGCTCTCATGAGTCCTACCTTCCGCAGTTTATTTGATGATCAAATTCTTATGTTCTCTGCTCTCAGGTTATTTTTAAACTTACTGATAGCTTGCTCTTCACCTGAACTTGCTCTTATGCCAACTTAAAAACTCATATGGTGCAATTGTTTTGACTGGTTATGTAAAGTCATTGCTTGACTTTTGAAAAGTTCAAATTCTAAACTAGCTACATCACCATACACTATAAAAAACTAATCACAATGCTTGTAATAGTACTATTGGTGCAGGCAAGTAAACTATACTTGTCCTATGTGACCAAAATAGTCATTTGGTTTGTGGGTGAGTTGGGGTTCTGAAATTTTCAGTGCTTCTTTTATTATATGTACCCATATTCCAGAACCTAGTAGTTGTGGGTAATAACTATTAATCCATCGCTCAAGTTCCATTTACCTATTCAAAGATTGTATCATTTACATTTCAAATACATATGTTGCACGGTCAAACAAGGAACATCCCATGGATTGCATTTGTATTAATCATTATCCTTTCCTATTGTAGAAATTGAGGAACACAGCAATAACACGGGCAAATTCAGCTTGTCTTCCCATGGGGGACTCTGTTGGTATCAAGTACAGCAGTGTCAATGAGGGCGAAGAGCATAAGGGAGGTCATGGCATCCGAAAGGTTTCCATTGTCCCCCTCATTTTCCTCATATTCTATGAAGTTTCTGGGGGTCCCTTTGGGATTGAGGATAGTGTCAAGGCTGCCGGTCCACTCCTAGCGATTGTCGGATTTCTGCTGTTTGCACTCATATGGAGTGTTCCAGAAGCTCTGATTACTGCTGAGATGGGAACTATGTTTCCTGAGAATGGTGGTTACGTTGTCTGGGTCTCTTCAGCTCTTGGACCGTTCTGGGGTTTTCAGCAAGGCTGGGCGAAGTGGCTGAGCGGTGTTATAGATAATGCTCTCTATCCAGTCCTCTTCCTCGACTATCTCAAGTCCAGTGTTCCAGTTCTTGGAGGTGGTCTCCCAAGGACCTTGGCAGTGCTTATCCTTACAGTTGCACTTACTTACATGAACTACAGAGGCTTGACAATAGTTGGCTGGGTGGCAGTCTTTCTTGGTGTGTTCTCTCTCCTCCCATTTTTCGTTATGGGATTAATAGCTATTCCCCGAATCGAACCCTCAAGATGGCTTGAAATGGACTTGGGGAATGTGAATTGGGGTTTGTATCTAAACACACTTTTTTGGAACCTCAACTATTGGGATTCAATCAGTACCTTGGCTGGAGAGGTCGAGAATCCAAAGCGAACACTGCCAAGGGCACTGTCGTATGCTCTAGTTTTAGTGGTGGGGGGATACCTCTACCCTTTGATCGCCTGTACAGCTGCAGTACCTGTCGATCGGGAGTTGTGGTCAGACGGGTATTTCTCAGATGTCGCGAGAATTCTCGGTGGTTTCTGGCTGCACTCATGGATTCAAGCAGCTGCTGCACTGTCGAACATGGGCAATTTTGTTACTGAAATGAGCAGTGATTCTTACCAGCTTCTCGGGATGGCCGAGCGGGGAATGCTACCAGAATTTTTCGCCAAGAGATCTCGCTATGGAACTCCACTGATTGGCATCCTGTTCTCTGCGTTTGGCGTGGTCCTGCTGTCCTGGATGAGCTTCCAGGAGATCATCGCTGCTGAGAACTACCTCTACTGCTTCGGTATGATCCTGGAATTCATCGCCTTCATCAAGCTGAGGGTGGTCCACCCGAACGCCTCCCGACCTTACAAGATCCCGCTGGGCACCATCGGCGCTGTCCTGATGATCATCCCACCTACCATCCTGATCGTCGTGGTGATGATGCTCGCCTCCTTCAAGGTGATGGTGGTCAGCATCCTAGCAATGCTGGTCGGGTTTGCGCTGCAGCCGGGGCTGGTGTACGTGGAGAAGAGGCGGTGGTTGAAGTTCTCCATCAGCGCGGAGCTCCCAGATTTGCCGGATTCAATCGCCGAGGAAGATAGCACAACGCCGCTTGTGTTCTGACCTGCATATGCATGGAAATAGAGATTAGTAGATTCCCCAACCATTGCCATGCTAGGCAGAATGAAATTGAATTCTCGGTTTGTTTCTCCTCGTGGGCTCCCAAAGATCTTCATTTAATTAGACAAAAAGAGAGTTGTCATCATGCTATTTGTATACCATGTTGGCATCGGGGAGGATTGTAAACCCAGGTCAGTTCGAGGAATACTTTAGCTATTGCCAATAGTATTATTCGTATCATGATATCTATGCTGCTGATTTATAGCATGATACGTGTGCTGCTGATTTAGTTATTGACACATGCTAGTATGGTACAATATCATGACGGTACAGGGAAAGGAGCTTGGGAAGAGTTCACGTTAGTTAACGGAAGGTTACTAATGCTGTCACAGCTAGAATAACCAACCATTTGTGCCAAATTGTGGTTATGAAAAAGTAAAGATTTTATGATTTTTATGATACCAATTTATCCAATTAATAGCAAAATTAATTTCTATTAAGAAACCTTTTAAAATATACACCGCTTAGCCCAGCGAAAAAGGCTCAGAATAGTCCTGATTGCTGTATTTCCAGTCCAGTTCTCCACAGGACAGGAGAGCACCTAAACAAACTGATTCGTGTGTTGGCACAAAACACAAAGCGATTACTGTGTTCGAAACTGGGACTTGCAAAATGCAAAGTAATGTTCAGATAACGTTTCAAATATTTTCTATTCTGGGTCTAGTGACTGATGATATAAAGAAGAAATAGGACAGTGATTTCTTGCTCCCAACCCATCGCAGCAGGCAAAGTTTACACCACGCGCAGATTGAATGTATATATCAATAAACAGAACGAATTTGCTAACGGACAAGATGGAAGCATAGAAGGTACAAACCACGATTTGACATACATATGAATGTAACTCTTGTCTCGGCAAAACTTAGTTTAAACAAAAAATAACATAGCACCAGAACATAACTTTTTGTCCATAAAACTTAATGTAACCAAGTGTTGCATTGCCCTTGCTTATCATAAGACAGAGACCTAGCTAGAACATGCCAAACTGGCGTTTTAAGGGGTACTGTCAAACATGCCCAAGGCTTTCAAAAAGATGTGAAATCTCATAAGCTTATGCCTCTGGGATCAAGACCGGAGGGCGCAGCTCCTCCTCCTCCTTAGGAGCATGGATGGTGACAAGATCCGGCAGAGGGGTGATCGGGCCAACCTTGCCCTTGGGGTCCCAGTCGA
The DNA here is from genome assembly GCF_000231095.2 of Oryza brachyantha. Classification (NCBI taxonomy): domain Eukaryota; kingdom Viridiplantae; phylum Streptophyta; class Magnoliopsida; order Poales; family Poaceae; genus Oryza; species Oryza brachyantha. Next base: position 2,643,411 of record NC_023170.2, read on the forward strand.
GCATGATCTTCACCTTGATACCAAGAACACCCTGCAAAGAGCAAATCAACAAGCATATTCAGTTGACTATCATGTGAGGTTATTGAGAATATTATACTAATATATTATACTTCCTTAGTAGTGGACCAAACAAACCTGTCTAAGGAGCACGTGTCTCACAGCCGCGTCAATGTACTCATTCACTGGCTGACCAGATGAGATCATGTAGCCATCCTTGAACTTCATGGACTTGGCTCTTTGGGCCCTGAGCTTTCCGCTCACAATGACCTGCATAGAAGCATTGAAGAGATTAGCTCACCTTAATGGAAGGACAGAAAATGCATATTTCCATATGTTATTCAAATTTAGAAGAAACTAACCTCACAACCCTTGGCACCACTCTCCATAACAAAGCGAAGAACACCATAGCAAGCCCTACCACACAAACAAGCATATTAGTGAACATGACAGCTACATCAGCATGATGAAGAAAAGAACACTAGGTAGATCTAAGGTGGCATTATAAGATCATAAGACCCCTGCATAAAGAAGATGGCAATGTTCTTTGCATTATCATGAAAAGGGCAAACAGGTTACCAAGTCAAAAGAACAAACTGCCCCACATTAAGCACATATTAAGAGATATCAATGCAAACTTCATTAAGCAGGAAAAACTCAGACCAAAAACATGAATGAATGTCACAAATAATGTGAGATAGAATTAGTAGACAAGCAACAGAGAGGCTGTTCATCTGTGGATCTATCTCAACGGTTGTCTGGCCGCCACTGCTTCAAGAGCAGCATTTCCTTTGTGCACCAGTTTTAACATCCTACCATCATAAAAGGAAAGCAGGACTAAACTAATTCCTGGCGCAGGAACAGTCACAGTAAAACAGTCATACTATAAATGTAGTGGGATTTGCAGCAAAAATAGCAATCTAAATTATTTAACAGCATCATCTCACTGCATAAAGGAACACATGAAAAGACTTTATAACACATAGAAAACATATTGCCTGACTAACGACTCCACTGACACCTCGTACCCCAAGGGTAAACAAACCCATAAAACATCCCTTCCTAAATTTTACTGTCCGTTACTAGAATTATACGAGCAAACTCTGGAGCATCGAATTGCTAGAAGGCAGTGATTAATTGTGTAGGAAATATGAGATATAATTAGTAGACAAATAACACATTAGCCATTCGTCTGTGGATCTATCTCGACGGTTGTCTGGCCACCGCTGCTCCAAAGAACAGCATTCCCTTTATGCACCAGTCCCAATATCCCACAAACATGGGCAGTAAGCAGGATAAAAAAAATCACCAGTGCGGTGCTGCAATTAACACTACTATACATATACCATACACACATCGGAAGGCTGTTAACATGTAGAATTTGTACAAACAAATGTGTAACCACCAGTAAAGCGCTCACACTAGACTATCAGGTTGTCCCACAAGATCCTATAATCATCACGAAGAACAATCCTATCTGGCAACAACGAGAGGTAGCAATTCGAGGGGTTTGTTATACCTGCGGACGGCGAGGCCTCCGAGGAGCTTGTAGCGGAGGGACTCGGCCTGGGCGATGGCGCAGAGGCCGCGGTTGACGACCTTCTCGGCGTAGAGCTCGACGCCGTTCTCGGGGAAGTTGAAGCGCTTCTGCACAACGGAGGTGAGCTCCCTGATCCTGCGCCCCTTCTCGCCGAGAACGTTCTGCGTCCTCGTGGCCCGGATAATGATCTCCGTGCGCATCGGGGTGACGCGCACCTCCACGCCGGAGTAGCCGTCCTCGGCCAGCTCCCGCGTCAGCATCTCGTTAAGCTCGGCGTAGAACACGCCATCGCTGACGAACTGCACCCGCAACCCCACAAACAGAAACCCATCAGATCGACACGACGCTCAAATCGAAGCGCAGAACGGAAAGGGGTCCGTACGTACCTTCTTCTTCTTGCTGATCTGGGTCGCCATGGCTGGTGTGGACAAGGAGCAGCGACCGGCTGCTCCGGCGGCGGCGAGGTGCGCGCGGGCGAGGGGGAGTTAGGGTTTTGTGGGGGAGAGGACGGCGGAAGGGAAGTGGCGGCGCGAGAGGGGGAGGGGGGAGGAGACGAGCGGCTTTATAGGTAGCCGCTCGTGGGTAGGGTTTGGGTGAGAGCGCTCGCGAGAGGTGGGCCGGGTGGTGTTACGTGGTCCGGATGGGCCGGACGGGCCCAACTGCAAATGTAAAAGCCCATATGGAGGCCCAAGTATTGTTGATGATGAGAGGTGAGGGTGAGATTGGGGACATGAAGGAGAGGGGGCATGGACCTAATATAGGTCACCATTAATTTGAGAAGGTCTTAGGTTGTTGATCTTGTTTTGAGGCCCGACTTAATTTCTCGTCACATTATCTAATGTATGGGCATATAGATGGTTGGAGTAGGAAAGGTCGAAAGGATAAGGTAACGAGAAAGATGGGTTGTTGGTTGGCATGGAGTGTGCTGTGCGTAACTTGCTTAGCTCTGCACATAAGTGTCCTCCTTCTTGTCAGTGTCAGTTAGTTTTTAGCTCTATTGGAGTAGTTTTGGATAAAAAATTTTAATATGTCCTTTTTAACTTGAATTTTATCAGTTATAAGAGAAAAAAAAATCAAATCCTTGTATTCATGGTATTCCAAGATACCTTCAACATTGAGGGGGGGCTTGCAATAGATAATTTTTGAATCTTGATCCATGACATATCCGGATGGAATTTTCAATCATAACTTGAATCTAACTTTTTTAGCTTGGAATTTCTGGCTTCAAATATCACTATATCTTCCCCGTCGGAAAAAGAAAACCAAACCCTTCTACCATATAATAACCTAACAGGTTAGGAAAATAAACATAATTTCCAAAACACGAGAAATAGGTAAAAATACAGGATTAGAGTATGATATCAACATAAATCATATAGATTGAAGAAATACTCAAAAATATATGAATACCCGTTTGGACCAAGTTGTAGATAAAAACAAGAACTATAAAGAGCATGTTTGGAGGAGCTTCTGGCAGCCGCAGCTTCTCACATAATTTTTAGAAGTTAGAAGATCTTCCAAACAGTACTCAGCTTTTGAAAATCTGGAGTTGCAGAATCAAGAAAATGAACTATAAGGGCCCGTTTGGTAGAGCTCTGAACTCCAGATCCTAGCTCCAAACTCCAACTCCAGTGAGAGTTGCTTCTGTGGGAGCTGGAGAGCAGATCAAAACTGTTTGACTAGTTTGGTCTGCTCCAGAACTCTTAAAAAAGAGGATACAGAGTATATTGACAATAATATCTTTGTGGATCATATGGAGTCATGATTAAGTCATAATTTAATTATATTTTTTTTCATATAATTAAATATCGATTATTTTTTTAATTTGAACAACACCACTATATGGTTACAAAATCCTATATGACAGTTAACCTATAACATAAATGTTTAGTAATAATATATAGTCCTACATGAGTGGCAAATTCGAGTAATTATAATAAAATAATAAAGGGTAGTGGGTTTTTTGACGTGGAGTGGAGCTGTGGAGCAGCAAAAACCCAACTCCACCCTGTAGTTATTTTTTAGGAGCAGCTCCGCTCCAAAAAAATAAAATCTATATCGTTTAGCACAACTCTAACTTTCAAGCTATAAGCTAGGATACCCAACTTTTCTAGATTCTGGGAAGCCAACTTCTCGTCTCATCGGTTGTTTCTCACAATTTTAAAGCTCTCCAAACAGGCTCTAAGAGGGAGACAAATTTTTTTCCAATAAGTTGGACGCGTTGAAAATTCTCAAAATTTCTATGTTTTGAGATATTCCTAAGGAATTTTAAAAACATTACTTTATCCCAATAATTTTCTCCATAAAAATTTAATCCTTTAAATTACCCTAGAATTCATTTAGTGCAAAGGAGTTTTAATCCGGGATCCATGGCATGTGTAGACCACATGGAGGAACGGCGGGTTGCAAAAAGCAAAAACACAAACCAAGATAGATCTTGATCTGACCCGGGGAATCTCCTCGGGGCTCCGTGACGACGATCATGGATGCCAGCCAGGCCTCCGCTCCCGCCCCATCCGCCGTCCGCTCCCTCCATCCGACGGCCCACGCGCCTCCTCCCCCGCCGCATCCCACCCTGACCGCGCAGCAGCAGCCGCGCGTGCGTGCGAATCATTTCTCCCCACTCTCCCTCCTCTTGCTGAGTTCTTCCTCTTCTCCCCCCCTCTCCCCGCGGCGGCGGCAGCAGCAGCAGCAAGCAGCATCCTCGGATCGGGAGCAGAGGACACGCAGCAGCAGCAGGAGGAGGAGGAGGCCATGAGTCTCTTCGGTCTCGGCCGGTGAGCTCCCGCGATCCCGAACCATCCTCCTCGCCTTCTTCTTCTTCCTCTTGTTGGGTGGTGCTTGGTGTTTTTTTTTTCTTTTGGTGTGGGAAATTGGGAATCGGCGGTGGTCTCCGAGATCCGGGGGCGGAGTCGGTTGCTGCTCGCTTCGCTCTAGCAGCCTGGTTCGGCCGGTGCTGCTTCCTTGCTGCAGCCCTAGAACTAGAACTAGGGAGTAGCTAATTCAGTAATTCCGCCCGCCATGGGAGTAGGAGCTCCTGCTATGCTCGATTCCGTTTCTCCAAAGACGGTTTCCCTCGAGATCATGCCGAATTCTGGGCTTTTCATGTCCGTGTTCTTAGCTGGTTTCGAACCACGATGCCAACCTCCCTGATGAACTTTGTTTCTGTGTTCTTCAGGAACCAGAAGACGTTCCGTCCCAAGAAGAGTGCTCCGTCGGGCAGCAAGGTGAGGATTTTTCTAGCAGATGGTTCCTTTTCCTTTGGTAATTGGTACTAACTTTGTGCCACACTGTATCGTGCGAGTTGCGTGAAAACTGCTTTGCCTCTTGGTTCAGGCCATCAAATTGGGTCCAATTATGACTAGATCCTGAGTTATCGCCCCTCTAGCTTTGCTTAAAAGTTAAAAACATCTTTACATCTTGAGTTCTGGATTCCTCGTTAATTGTTGTCACTGGGTAGTAATTATTAATCAGAGCTATTAGTATAATTCATCTCAGGAGGTTAAATTCAGGACTGTGAAATGCATGATGCAAATGGATCGGCGATAGATCCTAACTGAAATGAATGTATCTCTATGCTAGTGGACAAATTCTGAGGCACCGTTTAGTTTCCTGTTTAATTGTTAGGCAAAGGCCAACCAATTATTTTGGCATTCTTTTTGGCCTTTTGTTAATCAACATGGTTATTGTCTGTTTATTTAAGGAAAATAGTTTTAACCTTTTTTCCCTAAACTGGCCAAAATTGGATTTAGCTCACTGTCGTAACTTATACTCCTACTTAATGACTATTCCAAAGCGCTCAGAAAATTTGGCACATCCAGGTTCAAAGAGTTAAAAGCCTTTGCTTTAGTTGACATCTAACATATCACATCCTTTGCTTGAAAGCCTTAAAATTCATGTTGTATTGTTACATCAGGGATACTATATGGCAACTGGTGTGCATTACTAAACATTCATGTTATATTGATACATCATTTGATACTGCATGGCAACTGGTGTGTGTTAGAAAACCATTCTTTCTCAATTTCAGTATTCTACTTGTTTCGTTGCTACAATCTTCATACACATCTTGGATTCGTAAACCACGTCAAACGAGCACATATGTTTTGGCATAAACTATAATTTACAATTAAACTTGGTACATGAAATGGTCTCTGTAGCCTTTCTCAATACAGTAGAGTTTGTCACTTCCATGTTATATATGCCATTGAACAATTCCCTTTTGAGCTGCAGGGGGCGCAGCTTCGAAAGCACATCGATGCCACTCTTGGCAGTGGAAACCTTAGGGAAGCTGTAAGGTTGCCGCCTGGAGAAGATATCAATGAGTGGCTGGCTGTGAATAGTAATGTTCCTCCCTTTCATTTTTCACATTGATGTATGCTTGATATTTTTCATCTGATTTTTTATGTTTCTAATTTGTTGTATCTAACATAATTTGCGGTATAGGATGCAACTTAACCCAGTCATTTTGTCGAAGCTAACACATCTTTTGATTTTCAGCTGTGGATTTCTTTAACCAAGTTAATCTGCTGTATGGCACACTTGCTGAATTCTGCACACCTGAGAGCTGCCCAACAATGACTGCAGGCCCAAAGTACGTTTTTCCATCAGTCAGTTTTTGGATTTGTAAAACATAAGAACAAGACAAACAGAAATCTTATACTACAAATGAAGTTTGTCAGTGCCTCAAAGTCTGTAGCAGCATATGTAAACTTCTTTATAGTATATCATGCATAAACTGATCTATCATTTTCTACTTAAAAAATTAAATGCAAACAATTACCTTCTCATGTTTTAAACAATTTGGTCCAGTATTTATACCAAATATTAGGGCATTTAAGCTTAGGATATGGTTCAGTAGTTTGGAAACATTGGTTCACGAAGTAAAGTAATGCCTCATGGCTGCCTTTTAGGAGTATCACTTTGGCCTTATCTTGTCTTCAGTGCTTTGCCTCTTTCCACTTGTCCTGGTATAATTAGGCTTGAACATTGACTAAATGGACCAAGCATGATGGACCCTTCTTGGAACGAAAATTTCCATGAATGCTTTGCATTATACTTCAGCTATGATAAGGATACTTTGAATTATACTCCACCTATAACAAAGTGGACTTGTCATGGCCACAAGCCCCTGATTCATTTTCATACAGAATTACTTAAATGTTGGTCACATCATAACAATTAACAACAGAAACATGGAATTTATGCAGGTATGAGTACAGATGGGCTGATGGTGTCCAGATAAAGAAGCCCATAGAAGTGTCAGCACCAAAATATGTGGAGTACCTAATGGACTGGATTGAAGGCCAACTTGATGATGAATCTATATTTCCCCAGAAGCTTGGTAATCATTGTTTCTCACAAACAATTGATGTTGGAATGGTTGTGCATAACTTAATGACTGATCCAGTGTTGACACTACTCATTACTTATCTTATTTTAATTCCTTCACCAGGCACACCATTCCCGCCAAACTTCAAGGAGGTCGTAAAGACAATTTTCAAGCGCTTGTTTCGTGTTTATGCCCACATATATCACTCCCATTTTCAAAAGATTGTCAGCCTCAAGGAGGAGGCCCATCTTAATACCTGCTTCAAGCATTTCATTCTGTTTACAACTGTAAGGCTCTTTTGTTTGTAGGTTGTAATTTGTAAGATCATCATTTGCCAGAACTTGCGCTGTTGATCATCTCAGATTTCTTGGTCGATAGAAATTGGGGAACATAAAAATTTACGTGCTTCGTTCTTGTTGGTATGTGGTGCAGGAATTTGGCCTGATTGACAAGAAGGAGCTGGCTCCACTCCAGGAGCTCATCGAATCGATTATTCCTTACTGAGAAGAATACGGGGGACCGAACTGAACGGGGATACCGAGTTCTTTACATTGACGATCGAGGGATCAGGCTACTTGCAACACTATTTTACTGGCATAGAGCTTACTGTTCCAGACATCAGACATAAAAAGAACAATTGACATTGCTAATGCTATCTTGGTGTCATTGTGTGTACCTACGTTCGTTCGACCTGATTCGATATTGCCTTTGTAAACGTGCTTGTAATGTAATAACAGGAATGTTTGATTGGGGTATATTGCAAAGAACAATGTATGAATCCAATCGTCAGTTGCTATTATTGCTTCCTTTTCACAACCCAATGGTTCAAATGTGTGTGATTTTCTGTATGCTATACGCAACCCACACCAATCAAGATTGGGGGAATGAAAATTTTTGGGCTAATTTATCATGCTTTCGAGTTGTATTAATCCAATCAAGATTCAATAGTTGATACAATGAAGACATTGTAATATCAGATTAACACAAGATGGTAGAGATCACTGACTCATGAGAAAGCGGATTTGGGCAGGCGATGCAAGTACCACGAGGCGTGGCAGATGGAAGCAGAAGCGAAGAGAAGAGAAGGTTGTTCCTACTCGAAGTCTCGAACACAAGCTGATCGGGCGGTGTGGCTAGACGCGGCCCTCCCAGAGACATGGCTGGTCGTCGGAGCAGACGGCGATGACGGCGTGAGGCGGGGCGAGGCCGAGCGCGGCGGCGCGGCGCCAGCGCTGGGCGCGGGTGACGCCGAGGCAGGGCCCGTACCGCATGTCCATGTCGAACTCCCGACCCATCCTCTCCCGCTCCTCCTCCTCCTCGTCGATGCGCCTCCTCGGGTCGTCGGCGAGATCTGGCACCGCTACAAACACACACAGCAGATGTACCCGATCAAACCAGCGAACCGGCGGGGGGAGAAACGGAGATACCGGGCGGGGGGCTTACCTTGAGCCACGGGCTTCTGGTGGTGGCGCGGCTGCGACGCCTTCTTGGAGACGCCGCCGGTGGGCTTGACACTGCCGGCGGCGGCGTGGGCCTTCTGCTGCCGGAAGAAGGACTTCATGTCGCCGCCGCCGCTGCCGCTCCTCATGGCTCCGGGCCTCCGGTGGTGACTCCGCTGCTGCTACCGATCTCTCTCCCTCTCGATGATCTCTCTCCGGAGTGTGGCGTCGCGGATGGTTGGGTTGTGGCCGGGATGGATCGAGTGGCGTTGGGATTTTATACCGGGAGATTGCGTTGGGTTAGAAAGGGGGAGGGAGTTGCGGCCGTTGTGACAGCGATTCGAATTTTGAATTTTGAAATGTTGGGCGTCGGGTCTCGTCTCGGGGGTGTGAAATCCAAACCGTCCATCCGTGACGTGTCTCGAAATCGTGTCGTCTGAGAGCAACTTCAACAGTATAATCAACTACTAGCTCCAATTCATCTATAGTCAATCTAATAGTCAACTGATACAATAGTTACCTATAAAACATCAATACATGGTTCCACATGTCATACACATATTTTGTCTTGGAGTCCGTGTGTAGTTGGCTACAAATTAGTAGCTCATTTTTCTTCTCTCTCCCTCCTTATCTCTTTAGAATATGCTTATAGCTGGCTTATAGCCTGCTATTGTACCTGCTCTAAATTAGTTCCTGGGGGTGCAAAACGTCCGTGCCATGTCATGCGTGCATACCAGGATTTCACGTATCGTAGCAGGCTATAAGCTGACTATATGCTTATATGGAGAGAGGGGATGAGAGGGAGTTGTAAGCAGGTTGTTAGCTTGTAACCAGCTTATGCACAGGAACCAAGGAAATCTGTGAGAGTGACATATGGGTCCTATATTAATGATGAAGAGCTAACTAGTATATAGGTAGGCTAAGAGAAGGTTATAAGAAGTCTTATAGCCAGCTTATTGGCTATATTATTACCCTTGCTCTAATATGTCAAACCAACCCGCCAGCGACACCATATTTATTGACGACAATCGTGATAATCACATGAAAGTCATACAAATTTAAACTCAAATTTTTTGAATAAAATCATCACGGTTTTGGTGGACAAACCGCGTGGGAGGGAGCGATTATCGTACGGAAGGTAGCGATTATCATCCTGGTTTTGGTAGAAACGATAATTGTGATATCATGATGATAATAACGGCAATTTTAATAAATCAATAATCACGGTTTTGTGTAAAAACTACACGATATGTCACTCGTATAGCGATCTATCACCATGAATAGTACCTTTGCGGTATATCCGATTATTACGATTATCGCGATGATAATCGCGATATTACGAACCCTGGTACATACACAAAATGCATGTTCTTTGTGTTGAGCAATGACTAAGTATAGTTATTTGAGGATATAAACAAATAAATTATAAAAGTGATATCATTTAGAAGCTTGACGAACACATGCTAAAAATGATTCAATCCTATGAAACGAGGAGAGAAATTGTTGGTTTGTTTCCAAACCATTCTAAAAACAGTTTCATTTTAAAAAATACAAAAAAAATAATCATAGAAAAATCTTGTCAAGAGCTCGGCTTAGTTCTCCCCTGATGAGACCCAAGGTGCTCGAGACTACGATAGTCTAAAATGCTCCATCTAATGCATTTAGTAAGGTAGGGTTCGTTGCCTCCCACACGTGCAATGATCGCTTGAATCCGCTAGTTAAAGCTACAAGATGGAAATCAACCTTGATGTACGAGGGACAAGACATATACCACTCTCCATGATAGTTGGGTGCCGCTACATGCCTACAATCGATCTAACCTATACCTCACACCCCACCCTCAATCGATTCTTGTGGTGAATGATGGACCCAATCCGATAACTGTGGTAGAGGACCATACGATGATGCGACACCACACCAGCCATACCTAATTCTTTGTAGCCGAGGCCCGTAGACCCCTTTGTTGTTTTATTTGGCGTATTCTTTGGTTAATGTGGTACTCTCAAAGGTAGTATCGAAATGTGACCAAGAAAAAAAGATGGATTCGAGGACTAAAACTAATATAGTTCAAGAGTACTAGAGGGTTACACTCAATAACTATTGAACATGTCTAAATCATCCATGCCCACTCCTCTGCTCCTGAGCTCAAGGCATTTAATCCCTAGATTCGTGTGTGTGGTTCACCCCATGGGTTAAACACACAAAGAGGACTAGCTCAAGCCTTTGCTTTCGATGTACGTTCATTGACAATAGCGATATATATCAAGAAGAGAGATGTGTGCATCCACTGTGATTTACATGTAGGCCATTGGGGTATGGTAGCAACCTTGCCTATTGCACTACATTGTAGTTATTTAAAACCATGCATCTCACTCAATTATCAAAATCTACTTTTGTTTCATGGTGTATAACTTTATAGTATTGTGTAGATTTATGAGGATGTTAGTAAGTCTAAAAATATTATATAAACAATATGCACTAATCAAAATACAAATCTGGTTATAAACAAAAAGTATTACAATACGAAGGATAGTTGAACATGATTTTGATAGTGGTGTGTTATTCTCGAATAAAGAAGAAAAGGCAGTTCTACTGGTTGATATTAGGATATTAAGGTTAATAAAGGAAATAAATTTTGATCCTAGAATAAATATGGACCAAATGAAGATAACAAGATATGTGAGGGTGGGATATGAATAAATTTGTTAAGTAATTGATATGTAAAATACTATTGTAAAGAGTGATATAAACACTTATATTATAGAATGAAATTGGGACTAAACATATTTATCCTATTACTATTTACTGTTGCATCCCACGTCACGCAAAAACCATTAATTCAGAGAACAAAAACAATTAAGTGGTTAATCCGTTTCTTTTCTACATGGGTTTCGTTGACGTGCTTATGTGTTCCATCATCATTTATAGAGATGTGTGGTATATTACTAAGTATCTTATTATTTTGAAGATATTAATCCATCGTTTTAATTATGGAAAACATTGTTTTTTTGAAAGGCTGAAAGACATTGTTTACCAAGGGGATTCTTCTATATCTTTAGAACGAAGGACCTCTTGAAACAATCTATTTTTGATTGGTTACAAATTATATATTTTTAAATTGAATAGGCCATAAACACCAGTAATTTTTACGTCCTAATGAAAATACACGGTTAGGCAACGCCACGATAATTTTATAGGTTTTAAAAAAGTTATTTTGTTACTTTGAAACAGAGAAATCAGTACGGCACAGAAAGTTGTACATGGTTGGACGGATTAAGACTGTAAAATATCCTGCTATTTCACTGTCGAGAGCTAGATTTTGGACTCGCATGAAAGTGAACCCCCTCCCCTGTTTCTAGAGGAAAAGAAAAAAAAAGAATACGAGAGCGAAGCTCCTGTTTGTAGAGAGAAAAAATACAGAAAAGAGAGAGAAAAAAGAAAAACAGAATAGTTTAGGGTGGTGTTTAGATTGAAAAAAAATTTTATGAGAAGTGTTACGTCAAATGATATCGGAAGGAGTTTTTGAACACGAATGAAAAAATAAATTTCACGGCTAGCCTAGAAACCGCAAGACGAATCTTTTGAGCCCAATTATTCCGTTATTAGCACATATTGGTTACTGTAGCACTTATGGCTAATTATGGACTAATTAGGCTTAAAAAGATTCGTCTCAAGATTTCTTACATAACTGTGTAATTAGTTTTTTAGTTCATCTATATTTAATGCTTTATTTAGATGTCTAAAAATTTGTTATGATGTTTTTGGAAAAAAATTTTGAACGCCTATGCGTCGTGTGGGTGCGACGTGTGGACGGAACGAGGGTCCTCGGAGTCGGATCTTTCCCGAGGCGGTGACCGCGCGCTATCGTGTCGCTGCGCGCGCGGGCCCCACCGCGGGCTGGCTCTGCTTCGCTTCGGGTGATCTCGTGGCGGAGACGCGCCCGCGCCACGGCGCCCGCGTCGCGACGAAAGCCTCACCGCGCAATATCTCGCCCCGACCAATGGCCTCCCGCCCTCTCGCCCCCCCCCCCCCTCCTACCCTATCCTCTCCCTCCCCCACTCCGACCACCGCGCTGGTAACTCCGCCGCCGCCGCCGTCTCCCCGGCCCCGCGGTAAAATCCGAGAGGGAGGGAGGTGGAGAGAGAGTGTGGTGGCCTCCTTGCGCCACCACCACTAGTGCAGTGGTGGAAGTAGCGCCACTTCTGTAACCACTTCTCCGCCTCTCCTCGTGTTCCACTTCCTCTCCCTCCTCCACGCGCGCTGCTGCTGCTAGTGCTGTACGTTGCCACCTCCGCGGTTGCTCTCGTCTTCCGGCGCAGGTGCAGGTACGACGGCGAGCGGGATAACGCGCGCGATGGCGGCGGCGTCTTCTTTTGGTTTGGTTTGGATTGGATTGGTGGTTGACATGTGACAGCACCGGCGGCGGCGTGCGTGTAGGTGGGGTGAGGCTGGGACTGGGAGGAAGATGACGGCGACGCCGGCGGTGATCGGGCTCAGCGCGGGGAACAGGCTGCTCAGCACATCGTTCGGCCCGTCCGACCTGATGGCGGACAAGGTGAGCCTCAGCGTCGGAGGAGGAGGGGGAGGCGGGGACGCGCTGCCGTTCGCGCCGCCGGCGCCCGCGACGCCCAAGCTCACCGTCGCCGCGCACAGGCTCAAGCTCTCCCCGCACGGCCGCGCGCAGGTCATGCGCGCGCTCAGGCACCACTCCTCCGCGCCGGCTCTGTTGTCACCGCCCCCTCCTCCTCCCCCTCCGCCGCTTTCCTCCTCCTCCTCCTCCCCCTCGCGCGACGCCGCCGACCTCGAGTCCTCCCTCGAGTCCATCCTGCTCCTGCAGAGGTCCATGCTCGAGAAGCAGTGGGAGCTTCCCTTCGAGGACGAAGACCACGCCTCCGACGACGGCGGCGGCGACAAACACGCCATGGCCATCGGCTTGGCCGAGGACGAAATCAAGGAGGACAAGGTCACCGTCGTCGTGGCGCGGTCCACTCTCTCGGCGCGGCAGAGGAGGATGAGCGGCCGGAGGCGGGGGAGGCCCAAGAACGGCGCGGCGCACTTCGCCGTCAGCCCCGAGCTGATGCAGAGCAGGAACAGGATCTACCTCAGGGGCACCGTCAGCAAGGAGCTCCTCACGCACAAGCAGGTCGTCCACCTCTCCAACAAGATCAAGGATGGCATCTGGCTGCAGCAGCAAAGATCAAAGTATGCTTTCATTACCATTACCATTACCACATAATGCAAACTGTGATTGAAATTGTTGGAAGTATATTATTCACATTTCACCGTCTAACTTCAGCTTCGGACTGAACTGCTCGGTGTGAGAAATTCATCAGGGACCGTATGATTTCACATTCTTTCAATTACCAAGATACTTTAAAATAACTCAGTGATTCTGATTCGTTTGATTTATCATTAATAGCCATTGGAATTGCTATTCTTGATCTTGATGGTTTCTTCCTCCGATGTCGAACCAGGCTGAAAGAAAAGCTGGGGAATGAGCCATCATACAAGCAGCTGGCACATTCACTGAAGATATCACCTCCTGAACTACGTTCAAGGATGCGCGAGTCGTTTCTCGCAAGGGAGATGCTAACAATGAGCAACATTCGTTTGGTCATCTCCATTGCACAGAAGTATGATAACCTTGGTGTCGAGTTGGCTGACCTGATTCAGGTAATGGCATCAGTTCATTCAGTTGCCTTTGTAACTGTAACAGAGTCCCTTCAGTCCAATCATCTGTCTGACATACTAGAAGGATTTTATGTGCTTCAGACATGTAGTAAAGTGTGTTGTGATTCAATCACATTTTGCAGGGAGGTCTGATAGGGTTACTCCGTGGGATCGAAAAGTTTGATGCATCGAGGGGCTTTAGAATCTCCACTTATGTATACTGGTGGATACGCCAGGTGAGAGTTCTGTGCTATCCTGTGAAAATGGATGGAAGCTAATCACGTCTCTGTACTCCTTCAAAGTTATAGATAGCCAGAGATCAACTCGATTGATACCTGATACATCCTCCTTATTTCATTGTTTGATCAACACCAGGGTGTTTCAAGAGCATTAGCTGAAAACTCAAAAACATTCAGGCTTCCAACTTATCTGCATGAGCGGCTAATTGCTATTCGTAGTGCAAAGTATGCGTTGGAAGATCAAGGAATTGCTCCAACAATAGAAGTAAGGCTTACTGTACTAATAAAATAAAGTATTGGCTACTTTTGTTTCATTGAACTGCAAAATATTTATAGTTTTAGTTTTCTTTGTGTGTTTGAACCTTTGTGATTGTTTTTTTTTTTGAATTTGAACCTTTGTGATTGTTCTCAGTTTTGTGAATTGGGAAGTAATTCTAGTCGCGTTGTTGCATTTTTAACTATGCTTCTTGGTTTTCCGAAAAGATTATAACTTGAAACTTTTGGTGGTTATTCTCAGAACATCGCAGAGTCGCTCAACATATCTGAAAAGAAAGTACACAATGCTACAGGGGTAATATATCTTTATCTTGCTCGGTGGAACTTGTTTTGTTCAATTTCATTGATATTTCTGGCAATGCCACAATCATTTTCACTGGTTGAAAAATTGCAGGCCGTGAACAAGGTTCTATCATTGGATCAACAGGCATTTCCTTCCTTGAACGGTTTACCTGGAGAGACACTGCACAGCGTAAGCAGCTATATAGCTACTTTGAAACCCCATTATACATTTCTATTGCAAAATGTTCCACAGGGTTAACCTTTTCTCCCTTTTCCTTGTTCTCAGTACATAGAGGATCAAAATGTAGCAAATGATCCATGGTATGGATTTGAGGAGCAGTATCTCAAGGTAACCACAGAGACATTTGTTCCAGAAGACATTCTAGTACTTGCTACTACTCTTCTAGTCCATGTCCATGTTCTTTGTTTTCTTTTTGGGAAATAATAGTCCATGTACAAGATAAAAAATCATCATGGCTCCAAGCAATTTTTTTAAACGTTGACTCCACAAACATATTATAGCTATAAGACTCTGAGTTGATACTGGTTATGACATATGGATGACTTCATTACCTTATGTCCTAGAAAAATCATTGAATGTGCTTTAACATAAACATTGTACTGATACCAGGAAGAAGTCAACAAGCTTTTAAACTCAACACTCAACGAGCGTGAGAGGGACATTATCCGGTTATATCACGGCATAGGAAAACAGTGCCATACATGGGAGGATATTAGCAGACAGTAAGTACTATTTCTTCAGTTGTTATGGACCAGGGAAGAAAATCTTGTTTGGATCCGGTTCATTTTGAGCTGCCTAGTGAAGTTTGCTTGCCTGGAAAAAAAAAGAGGAAAACTAAAACTTGACCATTCTTATCAAAGTATCCATGATAATTTCTTGGTATATTTATTAGTTTCTAATACGGACCTCAAAAAATAATCTTCAGGTTTGGTTTGTCGAGGGAGAGGGTGAGGCAACTAGGACTTATTGCGATGGAGAAGCTGAAGCACGCTGCGAGGAGGAAAAATATGGATGCATTGCTTGAGGATTATTGAGTTGAGGCTCTTTTTGTTTGAGTCAGACCCACAAACGCAGTGGTTGTATATAATCGGAAAACATAGGGTTCATCATTGAAGAAAAGGCGTACTGCCACTTACCTGAAAATAATTATACGTGTACATTTTGTGACAATAGGCATGCATGATCAAAATCTCTTATGCCTGTGTTATGACCAAGGCAATCAGGAAACAGAGAGATGATCTTTTTCCTTCAAGTTTTACAATTACTCTGTAATGTATATGTAAGTATGATTTAGCTTGATCAATAGAGCAATATTTAAAATTCTGAATCATTTCTTAACATGCCTTTTGTTCTGTTCTAAACTTCTAACTACATGTAAACAAAATGCTTAAACTGACAAGGCTAGCAACAGAAATTGGTGTATACAGGAATATTCACTATTGAAGCATGGCATAACTGAACTCACTGAACCTCATGTAATGAACTAATCCTTATAATAATCCTTACTAAATCTTGTGCCAATCTTATCAAATTAAGTACTATTCTAAACTCTCAACTACTGCTAGCAGTGCAAATGAGCTTAGTGGCAACGGAGCAGAGTTTTCCAAAAGAGATTCAAAAACATAAGAGTTTGTGGATACTGGAAATTTGAGAAAGAAATTGATATGCAGTGCAGCAATTTTATCCACATAGAACTCCGAAGCACAGAACACAAACTACGTATCTTCAGGAAACATCAAACTATTATTAAATCTGTTGCACATGTGATGGGAATAATCACTTTTCCAAATGGGCCATTCAAGGTGAGATATTAGAGGAAACTGAACCTTCTGATCTTCTTCAGGTGGTTCAGTTCCCTTTAATCCTCATTTCAAATGGCACATATATGGTCCCAAAAGCTAATGTGTTCATGTGCTGTCCCGAGTACTCCAATCAGGCAATCGAATTGAATGTGAGATATTGGAGAAAAACAAGCTGAACACGTTTGCCACACTGTTGCAAGCATCAATTCAGTAATCAGTTTGCTTTCCTCCAATCCTCACTTCCAGTGCCTGAACAAAACAGCATATCTGAAAGTGAAGCTACTATTAAAACTATTCTCAAGAGCTGGATGTGAAGCAGTTGGGTTCAGGTAGAGAGAGATTGATAGGCATGGTCGATAGAACGCAATCATTCAGATGCATCAGCATTCAGCAGCAGCATCTGTTTCTGTTACACCTGCCCTTCATGCCAATTGTGCGTTGTCGTCCTGAACAACCTTTCTTCTGCCATTTTTCAGAGTACTAGAAGTACAGGTAATGGCAGACACAAAGATAGATGTTTACCAATGCACAAACAAAAAAAAAAGGCAAATAAGGGGGTTTAGATTGAGAAAATTTTTGGGAGAAGTATCACGTTAAATATTTGACCGGATGCGGAAGGGGTTTTCGGACACGAAGGAAAAACGAATTTCACGGCTAGCCTGAAAACCGCGAGACGAATCTTTTGAGCCTAATTAATCCGTCATTAGCACATATTGGTTATTGTAGCACTTATGGCTAATCATAGACTAATTAGGTTCAAAAAATTCGTCTTAAGATTTCTTCTGTAACTGTGCAATTAGTTTTTTGTTCATCTATATTTAATGCTTTATTTAGGTGTTTAAAAATTTGATGTGATGTTTTTTTAAAAAAAATTGAGAACTAACAAGTCCTAAATTACAAGTCAAGTTCATGTGAAGTGTCTAAATCACCTCAACCTTTATCCCAGTACTAACTTGGACTTCCTATCCCTTTATAAAATGACAAATTCCTTTCCATGTGTATATTCTGTCCAATCCACAATAAACTTTAGGAGTGCACTTTACGCAGAAGCCGGATGCTTTGATTTGCTTGATGAAATATCCATTACATTTAAGAAAAGGACCATGTGAATTGAAAAAAAGAAGAAGAAGAAGTGGTGATGGGATCATCAGAAAGAAAAATGGGAGTAAAATGTAATTTTGGAAGATAATTTTGCTTGCCAATTTAGTCTAAAAATTAGCACATCATCTTTTCGCTTCTTGTTATGCTTATGAGCCAAAATTTAAATTTCAACCATAAATTTAAAGTTGATTAGTCTTCTCATCATAGTTTATTTTTCAACTTTAGCTTTTAGATCGCTAAAAACACACACATATAAATATATATTTTTTGTCATAAATTATTTTTCGCTTGCAAATATTACGTTTGACTTTTTTTAAAAAAAAAACCAAAACACCGCTAGGAGCACAGGCTAGAAGTCTCCACTCTTGGATTGTTGTATGCCCATGACTGACGGTGGACAATTGACTTCAAAGTCTTCTGACCTGTATTTCTCTACAGAACTTTTAAAAACTCTTTCCAGTCGATCCAATTCATCACAAGTTCTAAATAAAGCCTTGTTTAGTTTTCAATTTTTTTTCAAAAACATCACATCGAATTTTTGACACCTAAATAAAGCATTAAATATAGATGAAAAAAAAACAAATTGCACAGTTATGAAAAAAATCTTGAGACGAATCTTTTGAGCCTAATTAGTCCTTGATTAGTTATAAGTGCTATAGTAACCAACATGTGCTAATGACGGATTAATTAGGTTTCAAAAGATTCGTCTCGCGGTTTCTACGCTAGCCGTGAAATTCGTTTTTTTATTCGTATCCGAAAACCCCTTTCGACATCCGGTCAAACATTTGATGTGACACTTCTCCCAAAAAATTTTTCAATCTAAACACCACTTAAATTGGGCAGCCACTTCCATAATGGTGCACAGGTGTATGTGTTTGAAAGGGTGGAAGAAACATTCAGAGACTTTGTTAGGCCAAAAGGAAAAAATAATGTTAGGCCTGATGAGCACCCTAATTTGCGGTGGCACTGTACACCCCTTGAAAAAAAAATTTCTGCCAGCAGAGACTATACCAACATTTGATCGTCATAAACGATGAATTGATGGAACGCTGTTTAGTCGCCAAGCCGCCAATAGCACAATTAAACCAAGGTACAATAACCCAACATGATTTTTTTATGGGGAAATGTTGCACATAAATTCAGAAACTATTCACGACAATGACTTTTGATTTCTTGTTTGACGACATACATATTCAGGCACGATCTTTCTCTTTATCTCACATCTTCAAAATAGCTTTTGAACCGTTGTATTTTCATGGGTTGGGTGCCCACGCACTGTTCGGAGAGTTTCACCTCTATCTTTTCGCATACTTATGAGCTAAAATTTAAATTTTTAATCTTAAATTTAAAGTTGACTTTGAAAGTATTTTTACTCAAGTTTATTTTTCACCCTTAGCTTTTAGATCACTAAAATACATATATACATTTTTTATTTATAAATTATTTTTTATTTGCTAATATACCATTTGGATTTTTCCGTGAAATAACTAAATAATCATCCTCGTTAGACGGTAAACCCACCCTATACACTAATCTACCCCTGTTCTTATTATAATACATCTATGCTCCATTTAAACCTGGGATGTTTTTCTGCCTATTCATATGAAAATTCAAACATTCTACATTCATTAAAGGTTTTGGAACATTCTTAGGCTCTATTATATTTAGATTGTAGAGATAGGATGTTAGATTATTTGATTTTACGACCATTATTTATGTCCACAAATAAATGAATCAAATACTAAAAAGTTGAGAAATGTACTTATATATATGTTTTTAAATAATCCCTCCACTAGGAGCTTACGAAACATGTTCATGATAATTTGGTACTTAATCTAGTTAAAAATATTTGTCGTTTAGAATAATATTTAATCAAAGTTTAAAAGTTCTGGTCATCGATAATTTTTTAAATGCTTAGATTAAATACAAAATAAATGATATTCATACATTTGTATCGAAAAGTATACATAAAACTATTAGAATTTATAGAATTATTCTAACATAAAATTACTCATCGAAATTCCAATTACTTAATCAAATCTTATCCTGAACAATAAATATTCCTAATCAAATAATACATTGTACTGCATAATACTACCTCCGTACCTCCGTCCCTAAATGTTTGACGCCGTTAACTTTTTTATACGCGTTTGACTATTCGTCTTATTCAAAACAAATTATCAAATATGTAAATATATATATGCATAAAAATATATTTAACGATACATGAAACGATATAAAAATAATTAGTAATTAAGTAATTTTTTAATAAGATGAACGGTCAAATCAATGACGTCATATATATTTAGGATGGATCGAGTATATTTTAATATTTTACAACGGAGACGGTAGCCAGCCGCTGAAAAAGGACGCTGCATGTTTTGAAGAAAATGTGTGAGAGAGAGAAAAGAAAATAAGGGGTAAAATAGGAAATTCATTTATGTGTGCGGTAGTATTGCGGTGGAGTGGGGCCGTGTTTGGCTTGTGGGAGTAAGTTAACTTATTCTGACACGGTTGTGGGAGTAAGTTAACTTATTCTGACACGGAAAACGTAGTAATAGATTAATATATAATTAATTAATTAATTATTATTAAAAAAATATAAAATAGATTATATGATTTTTTAAAACAATTTTTCTATAGAAATTTTTTTAAAAATATACCGTTTAACAGTTAAAAAGCGTACGCGCGAAAAACGATTAGATAAGATATCTAATTGGGCAAACGAACGGGGCCTGGGTTGCTGTCCATGCCTGGCTGTCGGAAAGCGAAGGCGCAAGTTGCCGCTTTGGACTCCAGCTGGCGCCCCCCTCCCTATCATTCACGCATCATCACCCCATCACGCGCACGGCGCCCCCTTAACCCGTCTAATCACGCAATTAGCACTGTAATCCCCCGCCATTACCACTCTTAATCACGCGTTTGCCTGCTTAGCTCACCAACTGCTCCTCTCGCGCACACAAGCTCTACTTCTGCATACTGCGAGCACACCACACAAACACGACCTTTGCTTGATTTGCTCTCCCTTCCTTGTTAATCAACTGAATTCTTAGCTAATAATTTAAGGAACTTTTATAATTATTCAGGTATACAAATACATGAGCTAGCTATTATAAAATTAAAAATTAGCAGAGTATTATAAAAAGCTTTTACATAGTAAAACATTTGTAAATTATATCGTTTAGATGTTTTAGAAAACACTTGCATTAATTGCTCATCTAATAAACAGAAAGAATAGGATACATTACTGGCCTCGTCTTTTAATTTTTGCTTAAATTTAAAGTTTTAACATTAAATTATAGTTAATTTTGGTGTTTGTTACTTTGTTTTTTTAGCCTTTTCTTTTGCGCGCTCAGAATTTTAGGCCTTGTTTAGTTAAAATTTTTTCCAAAAATATCAAATCGAATTTTTAGACACCTAAATAAAGTATTAAACATAGATGAACCAAAAAAATTAATTGTACAGTTATGTAAGAAATCTTGAGACGAATCTTTTGAGCATAATTAGTCTATGATTAGCCATAAGTGCTACAGTAACCAATATGTACTAATGACGGATTAATTAGGCTCAAAAGATTCGTCTCGCGGTTTTTAGGCTAGCCGTGAAATTCGTTTTTTCATTCGTGTCCAAAAACCCCTTCCAACATCTAGTCAAACATTTAACGTGACACTTCTCCTAAAAATTTTCTCAATCTAAACTATAAATTTTTGGTACCTTAAGATGTACCACACTTTTTACGCTAAAAGTAGGGTACGTTGAGTTATTTTTTAAGGATGGTAAAAAATATATATATAAGTTTTATTTATAAATTATATAATGTTTTAATTATAAATACATTGTTTCATATTTTTTTAAACAAAAGATCACTAACCTAATAGCTTTTTTTTTTTTTTTGCAGCGGGGTAGGAGCAATCGCATTGGGCAGCGGCCGCGGCATATAAAGTCGTCGCCGCCGTCGTCGTCTTCTTCCTCCTCTCTTCTTTCTCTCTCTCTCCTCGCAGGTCTCACTGTGTCTGGCCTAGCTAGCTAGGAGTAGCCACCAGAAGTAGCTAGCTACCTTCTTCTACTCCTCTTCTTGCTCTTGCTCCAAGCTCTTCTGCACCTGCGACGACTAGGCCGCCATCGTCTATCCGAAACCCAACCACGATGGAGCTCGGGTTCAGCGGCGGCAGCGGCGAGGTCATGCAGCGCGGGTCGCCGGCGGGGTGGGTTCCGGCGTGCACGCCGTTCAGTCTGGGAGGAGCTGCCTGTCGCGTGGCTGAGCTATAGTGGTGCCTTGCTCAGTTGCTCTGCTTCTTCTTCCTTCTTCTTCTTCTTCTTCCTCCTCGGCCGCTCCGGTGTTCTTCGTCGCTGAGCTCGCTCTGCCAAGAAACCAACCGATTTTGACAGGTATGGTTCAATTCAGTTTTAGTCTCAGTTCTTTCTTGCTGTTCCTTTTGCTCAATTAAAGGCACCAAGAATACTGATTACTACTGCAATTAGTTAATATTGTGGTACAGCAAGTATAGATAAGTGTGTGTGTATATATATATATTATACATGCATGCATGTATGTATTGGTAAGGTTCGAGAATTCGAGCTTGGGAGTGGTTGAAAGAATTTAATTTTTTTTCTGAAGCCCACAATTTAATTTTTTTCGATAATGAAAATCAATATCCATATATAAGTGGTTGAATGGATTAGTTGGAGATTCTTGGGATCTGAGCCTAGTTATTCTTCTAGATAAGCCTTGCAACAAAAGCAACCAAATGAACATGACAAGGATCAAAGGGGGAAAGGAGGAGGAAGAAGGAAGAAGCACATGCATGGCACTTACACCGCAATCTCCATTAGCAAAAGCACACACCTCTTGCTTCTTTCTATGGTCTTCTCTTTTTATCCTTTTGCCCTTTTCCTCCTCCCTGGCTCCCTCCATAGAATTTTTTTCCCTCCAACCAACAAAAGTTTGGAAGAAAAAAAAAAGAGGCACTACTGGTCTTGTTTCAATCTTGCAGCAAGGCTCCATCCTTCTACAAATCAGTTTCCACTGCCCTTCAATTTCTTCCATTTTATTTGTCAACCTTAATTAGGATATGATATTTGCAGTTGCAAGGCTCAATTTAGTTACACAACCTAATTTGCCAGTCTAATCAATTGTACAAATTGGGGAGTAGTAGTCATTTAATCTATACATGAGGTGAATTAAAATAAACAAAGAAAGAATCCAAGAAAGGGCATTAGCCTGTTCTTGATCACACCCACCCAGAAGAAATCCATGGAATTTGGATTGGATATTTGAATTGGAGCAAGAAAGATGAAGTTTTTTTTTTGGATGGATCATGGATGGATGATGAGAAGTAGCTAGGTGATGGATTTGGACTTGGGCTTGGAGCTGCAGCTGAGGTCGACGGCGGTGCCGTTGGGCCAGAAGAAGCGGAGGTCACAGCGGAGGCGCGTCCAGTACTTGAAGGGGATGAGGCCGCCGACCTTCCACCGCGTGCTCGCCTGGCCGGCGACGGAGAAGGGCACCACGCCGTCGGCAAGCGCGGTCTCCATGGCGGCCATGCCGGAGCTGTCCAGGGGTATCCCCGAGGAGCGCACCACGTAGCCCAGCGGCAGCGAGCCCTTGCGCGGCACGGCGAACGGGTCGGCGCGGAGGATGGCGATCACCACGCGGTGGAAGCTGACGCGGAGCTCCAGCGCCGTGAAGGCCGCCTCCGACCGCGCGTTGCCGTTCTCGGCGTCGACGCCGAGGGAGAGCGCCGCCTCCAGCGTCCCCTGCTGGTCGTAGACGAGGTCGTCGAGCCGCGCCGACCGGATGGCCAGGTAGGGCGCCCGTGGCTGCAGCAGCAGCACGACGACCAGCACGGACACCGCGGCCACCAGCACCACCACCGCCAGCACCGTGAACACCACCGCCGCCGCCCACTCCAGCGCCCCCGACCGGTGCGCCCTCCGCCCCCGCGGGTGGTGGTGCAGCTGCGTCTGCGGCCGCCACGAATGCCCCTGCGGCGGCAGCGGCGGCCTCTCGTGTGTCAGCACGCCACCGCTGTCGTTCGCGCCGCGCATTGTGAGCCGCGACGAAGCAGCATGAGGGAGGAAGACGAAGGCGACGTGCTGGTGCCTCGACGGCGGCCGCCTTATGTGCGCGGCGGCCGTGGCGTGCCTTCGCCGGAGGAGTAATTCTTGGTGGAGAGGAGGAAGGTTTGGTATCTCCACCTCGCAAGCTGATTGACCATACTTGGCAGAGGAAGCTTTGCTTGGTGGGTTAAAGAAATGGGAGCAAGGGAGAATTCTTATCCTGGGCTACCTTGGTTCAGCCAGCCACCATTGCTGCCATGGCCGCCGCCCCTTTTCGCGACACCGTCCTAGCTTATGTCTCCCGGCGCGCCATTGATGCTGTTCTTGGATGCTTTGGTTGCTCAAGCCTTTTGCAGTTGTTGCAGGATTGAGTGTGGCACTGTCACTGACTGAACTGATGATGAGCTTTGGACAGAGCTAGAGCTGGGCATGTTAATGGCAGTGTCAATTGCCATTGATAACCACTCAATGACATGATTGCAAAGCACCAGATGCCTCCTTTTCTTTCTTTCTTTCTAAAAGTATTCTAACCCTTCGAGTGATGTCCTCTCGTCTATTGCATTCTATCTAAATAATTATTAAAAATTTTAAAAAAATTAAAGATAGATTAATATAAGATATATCACTACACAAATATGTAAGTTTAAATATGACTTCTACAATCCATAACAAAAATAACAAATTGAACTCTGAATAGTATACGTATATTCACAGTCATATTTGTTATTTTTGTTATGAATTGTAGAAATTATATTTAAACTTGCATGTTTGTGTAGTGATATATCTTACATTAATCTATCTTCACAAAATTTTTTATTTTTTTATGACTATTTGAATAACATGCAATAGATGGGGGACATTCCCTTGAGAGTTTAAAATCCACTTCCTTTTCTTTCTTCTCCCTTTTAGTTGTTTAAGCTAAGAGGTGTTTTTGAGTGACAGAGTGAGTGCCTTTTTTAGTGCTTGCGCTAGTGATTGTCAAGGGGGAGGAATATGCTACTTGATCAATATTCATCTTTCTTTAAATTTTTTGTCAAGGATCCCAAAGGTTGCACAAAACAAATGGGGGAAAGGCAAAGTATCTTATGCGTCGTGTCCTATGCAATCCTTTCTCTTTTGGCAGATGTTTAGGGTGAAATATGCTTTCAAATGCATCAGAATTATTTTTAAGGACACGTCTCAAAGCTAATTCTAAATGTTGGCAAAATCCACTTGGAGTTGAGAAAGAAAACCAGTTAACTTAAAGTAAACCATTTTTTTATTTACTGAAAATAAATTAGTTTTTGCTGTTTGATTTGGAATGATCTTAAACCTTAGCATAGGCTGGAGCTAATAGAAGTTGGTTACCATGTGGTGGAGAAATTGTGCCTTTGATCTGTAATTTTCAAGTGGTGAACTGAATCTGGTTGTTCATGCCTTGTGTTATGGATCTGCTGGTTTTTGGTTAGGCTTTTCCTTTCCATAGAATCTGGTCATACTTTTTTGAATGGAAACTGAAAGTGATATCCTCACGCAACAGCAGTCTTGCTACTTTTCATGTGCCATGCGTATAGCACACAGCTATCACTGAAACATGCTCTATGCATTTTGTTCTTGGGTTTGCTACTTATGTAATGACATATCTTGCACCATCACTGGCACAATTTCAAGATCAGCTGCACATCTAGTACTAATCTAGGCAAATCGGATGCAGACATTCCATTTCCTGCAATTGATTGTACCATCAAATTATATCTGACAGCAAATTTTTGTCAAAATTTTCAGCATGAGCAATGGAAGTAGCTGTTAAGTTCCAGTGACAGAGAGAAATGGATCCCCAGTTTTTTGTCAGACTGTCAGTTGGGCAGCTTGGCCTGAAGCTCCCCGGCGCGAATGCGAGGAAGGCGGCCCGGAGCTTCCTCTGCGAAATCCGGCTGAAAGGGTTCCCTGTCCAGATAGCTCCAGTTCCTCTGATCACTTCTTCGGAGTTCAACCTTGATCCGCACACCAATGCCGCCGTCTTCTCCCTCGACGAGTCTGATCTGAATGCGCTGTCGGCGCCGGGGTGTTTCGGAGCTCATGGGTCTCATCTTGAGGTGGCGGTGTACGTTGTTGGCCGGCGCGGCGGGCATTGCGGCATCGTGACCGGGATGAGGAGGCTTCTTGGCGTGGTCATGGTGGACGTCGGCGCGGCGGAGTGGAGGGATGGCAAGCCGGCGATGCCTCACCATGGCTGGGTTGGCGTTGGCAGAGGCGAGGCCAGGCCGGAGCTGCATCTGAGGGTGAAGCTGGAGGCCGATCCCCGGTACATCTTTGAGTTCGACGACGAGGTCGCGCTGAACCCGCAGGTTGTGCAGCTCCATGGCCGCATCCGGCAGCCCATCTTCAGCTGCAAGTTTGTTCGCGACAGGCGGTGAGTGAGGACGCCGCCATCAACGCCGCCGTGGCTGGCTCGTCGTCGTCGTGTTGGTGTCGATCACGTCGTTGATGTTGTTGTTTTGGTTGGCAGGGGGTCGCAGGTGGATCAGTACTGGTCGAGCTCCGGCGGCGAGGAGAAGGAGGCGGAGATGATGAGGAGGAGGGAGAGGAAGGGGTGGAAGGTGGTGATCCACGACCTGTCCGGCTCCGCCGTCGCCGCGGCGTTCATGGTGACGCCGTTCGTCG
This sequence comes from Oryza brachyantha, assembly GCF_000231095.2. Classification (NCBI taxonomy): domain Eukaryota; kingdom Viridiplantae; phylum Streptophyta; class Magnoliopsida; order Poales; family Poaceae; genus Oryza; species Oryza brachyantha. Next base: position 2,669,814 of record NC_023170.2, read on the forward strand.
CGGCGAACGGCCGCGACACGGTGGCGCGGTCGAACCCGGGCGCGTGGCTGATCGCGCGCGCCGGCGCGACGGCGCCGAGGTCCTCGTCGGCGGTGGAGAGCTGGCAGCCGTGGGGCCGGCTGGAGGCGTGGCGGGATCAGGGCGGCGCGGCGGGCAGCAAGGACACGGTGTGCCTCCGGCTGCGGCTCCTCCCAGAGGGCCAGGACTCGTGCATGCTCGTGGCGGAGACGCCACTCCGCAGCGACAAGGGCGGGGAGTTCGCCATCGACATGGACAGGCAGGCGCCGGCGCCGGCGGCGACCGGCGGGGCGGAGTACTGCGCGGCGAGCCTGGGCGAGGCGTGCGTCGGCGGCGGGTTCGTGATGAGCTGCCGCGTGGAGGGGGAGGCCCGGAGCAGCAGGCCGCTCGTGCAGCTCGCCATGCGGCACGTCACGTGCATGGAGGACGCCGCCATGTTCGTGGCGCTCGCCGCCGCCGTCGACCTCAGCGTCAAGGCGTGCCGGCCGTTCCGGAGGAAGACGGCGGCGGCCAAGAACAAGAAGACGGCGGCTACCACGTCGTCTCCCGATCCCCTCGACCTGGACACGTAACCAGTGCATTCATCCATCTCCCACCCTTCGTCTTCTTCCTCGCACAGGCGGAGAAGGGAAAGACCGATCAATCGAGCATCCATGGCGGCCATGAAATCCTCCCAGCTTTGTAAATTCACTTCTCTGGAAGAATTGGACACTCCTTTTTTTTCCGTTTGCAGTGATCAAGAACGTTCAAAGTTTGTTCCACGAATTTTTGTAGAGTTTACTAAAATCCAATCCTGGATCGTCGGGTCTGTCAAGGTAACCCTCATCCATTGGGTCAAACTAGTCTCCACTCTGGTCTCCCCCACCAATCCGTCAACGCGCGGCGACCTCGCCACCGACGAACTCCCAGCGAAATCCGCCGCCGCCGCTCATCCCCCAGCTGTGTCCGCCCAATCCGCCCCGGTTTATCCTTCTTCAAGTCTCGAGGTGTCCATCCACGGCGGGAAGGAACAAGATTACCGACGTAAAAGTTAAAAAGACTCAATGACATGTAGGCCTACGTCAGCGACTATATCCCTGTGACTTCTCATTCATATAAGAGAAGAAGTGAATTTTAATTCTCTTTGGATGGAATAGGAACCGGATTTCGTGACATTGCACCGTAACATTTTCGGTGACATTGAGTCACTGACGTATGGGACCTATGTGGGTCTAGGCACATATGTCTTACGCGTCAGTGACTCAATGTCACCGAAAATATCACGGGACAATGTTCACCGAATCTATGTCCATACATGTATACCAGGCATCACTAGAAAATTGTATGCAATCTGGCCATTTGGGTGTACTGAACTACTGACTACTGAGATATACTCTTGTTATTGTAGAACAGCAGAGTGAAGAAATACACTAAAGAATTATCTGTTGATGAAATGCATGGCAGGCATGAACAGAAAATTGTATGCACTTTGGGAGTAATGTATGTTTGGGAGTAGGTTTTATCTGAATATTGAAGACATGCAAAATTGCTTGTAGCTGAAATGATGTGTAAACATTGTCTCTGGTCTACCTAAAATGGACGGTTCCCAAAGCACTTCAAGGCTTATCTGCATATACAATGGATGTTCATTTCAATTTGATCACACAAGTGCTAATTTCAATGGATCTTGATTTGCAGCATTACTTGCACTCTTTTCGCTTGCAGTGCTTGCACAACACTTAAATTTGACTCATCTGAGCTAATTTTATTTTTAACTCATTTTAAATTCAATCCTTAAATTTAATAGACAAAAAGATTGGACCTATTACCACCCCTAGTTAAACTAGGTAGAGATATGCATGTTCTGAATTCTGAAGAGTGATGACAATCACTGAATCTCCTGAAATATTCACGGTAGGTCCTTTTCTATCCAGATGGGAATCTTGATGGTGCCAGGTTGCACTTTGCAGATGCTAAACTACCGGTTTAAATTGTAATTGCAATCTACTGTCTAGATGGTTAGTACTAGCTTCTTTACCTATTGAGGCAACTCATGTTAATCACCTGAGCAAAAGGAATAACCCCATAATCAATTTTATCATCATTGAAAAGGTAACAGAAGGTACCACTGTTTTCTATATAAAATTTGATACCTCTTGATACCTTAAATACTAAAAATACCAAATTTTACGTAGAAAACAGTGGTATTTTATAGTACCTTCTTAAGGATAGGAAAAATGCTCTCATGTGTGATACCAATAACTCATGTTAATCACCAGAACCAAGTTGAGAGCTCATTTTGTTTGAAATTTATAGAAGCCCACTTCAAATTCAATCCTGAACCTGCGCTTCATTCTATCAAATTTTCACGTCATTGACCACGTTGACCACGCTTGACCAGGGCCCCACCTGTCAGAGGGAAACGTGCTTCTCCGTCGCCCCGTCGCGACGTCCTCAAATGCGACGCCACCGCCGCTCGCCGTAACAAACTCTTCCTCGGCTACGGCTACTTGGCCCTCTCGTCTTCCTCGCCACGCCACGCCACGCCACGCCAGGTCGCCAGCGCGCGCGCGGACTCGATCGCTCACGCCGACCACAGCATGGAGTACTCGTCGTCCGTTCGGGGCGCCCGGCGGCAGGGGATGGAGGTCTTCGACGGCGTGGAGTTCGTGCGGCTGCGGAGCTGGGGGTACGGCTCCTACCTCCACGCCGACGAGGACGGGCGGACCGTCTACCTCGGAAGCCTCCGCGGCGGCGCTTCGCAGCACAACGCGGTGTGGGCCGTGCAGCCGCTCCGCGTCGCGGGGCCCGTTGGCCCAGGCGGGCCGTCCATGCTCCTCCGTGGCGCCTACGGCAGGTACCTCGGGTCCGCCGCCGCCGACCTCGCCAATCGCTGCCGGTGGTGCCCTCTCCCCATCAACTCGATCGAGGCCGCGCAGCGCAACTACGAGTGGTCGGAGGTCAATGGCGTCGTGTGGCGGGCCTTACACTGCCCCACCGACGTAGTCGAGCGTCGCGATGCCCGCGGCGTCGTCCGACTGAGCGACTGGAGCTGGCGCTACCTGCGCGCCAACAAGTGTATCCTGTCTCCCCGTCGCAGAGTCTCCGTCGACATCTTCGCCGACGACGATACGGAGGGGCTGTGGGAGGTGGTGGCCGTCTCCTGGAGTCTCCGCAGGCCGGAGCTCCCGATCGCGACTGAAGTGAGTTCCTCGATTCTTGCGATTCTTGTGTTTGTGTTTTGTCCTCCATGATGGTGATGGGTGATGGATTCTGGTTCTAATTGTGCGCTTCGTGATGCTGATGGGTTCCAATTGTACAATCTGTGAACTGACCTAATTCTTTGTGCCACCATTGTTGATCTTGTGCAGTACGGATGGTCCGAGCGATTCGTCTCGGCATGCTCCCCACCACTGCGGCGGTTGATCATGGTCGAGAAGGCCGACGGCTCCAAGATTTCGTTTCAGTACAGCGGGAGGTCGGTGCAGCTCCTGAGAGAGGAGCTCGCGTGCCATGTGAACTACGACTTCACGCTGTGCGTCCGCGCTGGCCGCCATGGGAGGGTCACCCCTCTGCTCATCGACCTGCCTCGCAGCCGGGAGACCCTGCACGTCGTCCTCGTCAGGTCCAACAACGAAGGTAAACAGCAGCCTACAGTTCGATCTCTTTACTGAATTTTCTGAACATCACTTATGTTGGTTCTGAATTTTGTATGCATCACTAGATATCATTTGTGGAAACTGATGTCATGTTAGTTCTGAGTTCTGAATCATGTGGGCAATTTTAGTTGGATATGCATGTTGCTGAATTTTCTGAACACTGTTTATGCTGCTCTGAATTTTCTGGACACTGTTTTCAGGCCCTTATTTTTAGTTTAGTACTGTAGATTTTCCGGTTTTCTGTAATGTGCATTATTCGATATGCATGCACCCTTAATGAAAATCTGGTTTTTCAGGTTTTTGTGTATAGTTCCCACCTCAGCAGCTTACTGCTGATACTTAGGCTGTAATTTTCCCTTCACTCTTAATGAAAATCTGGTTGGCCCTTTCCGGTCAACCCGGCAAAAAATTCGATATGCATGCAACAAACCTCATTCCATATACTTGCAGATGATTTTTCTTAATATTTCATATGTATTTCTGATTTTTTTTTCTGTGAAAGGAAAACATGACAATATGCCATGCATCTCTAGAGATTTTCAGGTCCTTCTGTTCAGTTCATCACTGTTGATTTTCCAGTTTTCAGTAATGCACATTTTAGAAAGTCCCATGCAATTTGGGTGTTCTCTCTGTTCTTGAGAGTAGGATGTATTTGAATATTGTAGATAAGCTGAATGGTATTGCACTGTTTATTTGCAGAATCACTTGCACTGTTTTCACTGTCTAACTGCATCGGTTCTTTGCTATACTGCAGCGGATGATCGGTTGTTATTCCCATATCTGAATGCATCACAGGAAGGCGAGCGCATGATACAGATCTCATAGAGCCAGAGCAAGGCGAATCCATGATCAAGTGAATCCTTTTGTGCTGAATTTCTGACAGGCTCAGGGAACTCGACAGAAGATTAGTGTATTGGTTAGAGACTTAAGAGTGGAAATTTCAGTTCAGCCGATGCTGGAATGCAGTTTCATGTTGCTCTAAGCATTACAATGGTGACAATTAGTATTCATGTTTAGTATGGATTGATGACAAGAGTGTGCTTGAACTCCTGCAATAGCTGAACTATGAATTCTGAAATATAAATGATGATCTGAGTTCTGATGACTGATGAATGTCTGAATCTCCTGGAGCATTTAGGGTTTTTGACGCCGTGGATGTCTTTGATCCATAGCCTGTCTTGTGGTTCTTCTGCAACTGTTTTCCTTCTTGTAGGACAAACGTTTCATTATTAACATGCAGATTGCCTGGCATTTTTCATGGCATTATACATTTTCAGACCTATCTTTTAGTTGTTTAGTAGCACAGGTGAAACCACTTATAAACGGTTTAAAAATAATTTGTGGGTAAAAATTTTATGTATATGTTGTTTGTGATCTAGAAACAAAGGCTAGAAAATAAACTACAATTAAAAAAAAATCTAAAAATGAACTTCAAAATTAAGTTCTATAATTTAAAATTTAGCTTATAAGCACAAACGTAAAGCGAAAAGAAGGGGACCTTTATATTGAACGTTTTGTACGGTGGTGTTGCGACAATAGAACTTCGTCCGATCGTAAATATTTGATATTTAGAGTAAAATTCTATCAAACTTTTTAAATCTTTTGAAACATGAAGATGCAGCTGCGTACGGTGTGACTCAAGAGTTCAGACATCGATTTTTGGTTCCAGCAGCAAACAGAAGTTCAGAAATCGTTTAGGAGTATGAAATTTACGATGTTCTGTAAAGTGTGATCTGCACTTCATTTGATCAAATTCCACATCTTCCGTTGCACAAGTTAACGGCGTTAAGTCATTGACGACGGTTAGCCACGCTTGACCAGAGGGCCCACCTGTCAGCCAGCGCGACCTGCGTCCTCGCGACGCCTTCAAATACCCCGCCGCTCGGCGCCGAGATGGCTACGGCTACTTGGCTCTCTCGTCTTCCTCCTCCGCTCGCCACCCAGAAAGCCGAGAGGCGAGCGCTACTCGCCACCGCGTGCGCCTCGCTTCGACGACAGCTAGCATGGAGACCCTGTGCGAGAGGCGAGCGCACCAGCCGTGGATGGAGGTCTTCGACGGCGTGGAGTTCGCGGCGCTGCGGATGTGGCAGAGCGACACGTACCTCACCGCCGACGAGGACGGGCGATCCGTCCACCACGTGAGCCTCCGCGGCGTCGCCTCGCACAGCGCGGTGTGGGCCGTGGAGAAGCGCCTCGCCGCCGGGACTCCCCCCAGGCGGTACTTGCTCTTCCGCGGCGCCTACGGCCGCTACCTCGGGGCTCGCGAGGACCACGAGGGCTGCTACGCCTTCTGCCCGCTCCGGACCGGCTCGCTCGTGGCCACGCAGCGCGACCGCGATCAGGAGGAGGTCGACGCCATCATGTGGCGCGCGCTCGCGTGCTCCGGCTCCGATGTCTTCGAGCACCACGATGCCCGCGGCGTCGTCCTTCTGCACGACAGGTCCGGGCGCTACCTTCGCGGGAACAAGAATCTCCTCGGTTGCCGCCACAGCGTCTCCATCGACGACAACCTCAACGCCGAGAGGACGCTGCGCTGGGAGGTGCTCCCCATCCCCACGCTCGACAGACCGGAGCTCCCGTTCGCCACCAATGTGAGCTCCTCGATCCTCCCCTCTCTTCTCGCCATTCATGCGTTGCGTTATTCTTGCGAGAACATGAGGGTTCTGGACTTCTGGTTCTAGTTGTGCAGTTCTTGATCAAGCTTTTTCTGCTACCTGTTCTTGATTTTGTGCAGCCCGACTTGGCCGAGACCCTCGACAGGTCGGCGTCGAGCACCTCCGGTCAGCGGCGGGAGATCCGCTACGTGAAGGCCGATGACGCCGGCAACTTCAGCGAGGAAGAGGGTGACTGGACTTCGTTTCAGTTCACATCGAGGTCGGTGCAGATCCTGAGAGAGGAGCTCGCGAACCGAGTGGAGTACGAGGTCACGCTGTGCGTCCGCGCCGGCCGCCATGGTCACCTCACTCCTCTGCTCATCAACCTGCCTCGCAGCGAGGAGACCCTGCACATCGTCGTCCTCAGGCGCAACAGCGCAGGTTCGATCTGCTTGTTGCTGAATTTTCTGAACAATTTTTTGAAATAGAGGACAATTTGCTGAATTTTCTGAACAATGATCATTAGTTCTGAATTTTGATGTGAAAGGAGCACGGAACAATGATCATTAGTTCTGAATTTTCAGTAATGTGCATTGTTTGTGCCTGTGTTTGAGAAGCAAAATATATATATCTGTGCTTATCCGACGAATTTTCAAGTTTGACATCACCAGAAAATTGTATGCACATTTGGTGTATTCTGTGTATCTTGGCAGTAGGATTTGTCTGAATATTGTGGATCTTGTTAGATGATGATCTGAACATTGTAGATAAGCAGAATTAGTAGTAGCTGAATGGATTGTCTATTATGGTATTTATCATATCCAAATAGCATTTTGACTTTCAGATTTACTTGCGCCGTTTTTACTTGCAAGAGCTGTGCTGCTTGTGTATCACACTGTCTAACAGCATCGTTTCTTTTCTATGGCTGCAGCGGATGAGCAGTTGAAATTCCCAAATCCGTATGCATTGCTGCCAGATGAACCAGAGGAAGAAGTAACCTTGATTTGATGAATCCTTTTGTGCTGAACTACTTCTGACAGGCTCAGGGAACTCGACAGAAGATTAGTGTGCTGGTTAGAGGCATAGAGTGGAATTTTCTGTTCAACCGATGCTAGAAGACAGTTTTATGTTTGTTCTCAGCTGCAGAATAACTGAATGAAAATTCTGTAGCTGTTAGGGTGACAATTACTCCTGCCTAAGTATGGATTGATAATAACACTGTACTTAACTCATGCAATGCAGTACTGTTCATGCATTTTGATTTGTGATGAGTAATTGCCGCAATTGAATCTCCTGAACCATTCAGTGTGGAATCTAGTTAGTTTAATCGTGCTTTTTACTTGTTCCGGTGATTATTACCCTAAACCAATTGCTAGATCCAAAAGCAAAGAACACAGGACTACAGGAGAGTTCTTGAAAAGTTTAACGTGAAGATTGCCTGACATTTTTGGCATGGCCAAGTTTGCAATACTGCAATTTATCTTGAGTGATTTGTGTTCTGGTGCTGCAAATAGCAAAGCGTCACTGATAGTAACCTGAAAATTACAGAATGACATGGAGATCAAAAGTAGTAGTTCAGATCCATCTAATTTTTTTTTTACTGAATCACTGGATTAATCGACCCTACTAATTCCGTGAACCCACTCATTTCAAACATTACCTCCATTTCATATTATAAAAATTATAAAATTTATATAGATACTAACGAACCTTATATGGAGTAATATGAAATAGAGAAAGTGTAATTTGCATGAGCGCTCAGAACGAAGTTCAATAATGTAGACTCATTTGAGCAAATTTTGTTTTAATTTGTTTGCAGCAGCGACCAGAACACGAAAATCCAACCCTGAATCTACGCCTCATTTGAGCAAATTTTGTACTACGAAAACCTGCTGCACTCCATGTGCACGGGCCCACCCGTCATTGGCTATGTTGACCGTCGTTGACCGCATGGCCCACCTGTCAGAGCGCGACCTGTGTCTTCGTCTCCGTCCCTCCGCGACGCCTTCAAAAGCACCGCCTCCGCCTCGGCGTCGAAGCGTAACCGTCGTAACAAACTCTTCCTCGCCTACGGCTACTTGGCCGCCGCCGCCCTCTCGTCTTCCTCACCAAGCCACGCCACGCCTCGCTCCGACCACAACATGGAAGAGGGCTATCTCCACTCCCCATCTGGGCCGTCGCGTCGCCACTTCAGAATGCTCGGGTCCCTGCGGGGGATGGAGGTTTTCGAGGACGTGGTGTTCGCGCGGCTGCGGAGCTACGAGTGCGGCACGTACCTCCACGCCGACGAGGACGGGCGGTCCGTCTACCACGGCAGCCTCGCCCTCGCCTCGCACAACGCGGTGTGGGCCGTGGAGCGGCGCCTCGTCGCCTCCGGGGACGGGGACGGGGACGGGGACGGGGCGGCCCCCACGCTGCACCTGCTCTTCCGTGGCGCCTACGGCCGCTACCTCGGGGGCCCCGACGCCCGAGACGGCGACGGCAACGGCGAGCGCCGCTGCCGCTTGCTCAAGGTCACGCAGCGCGACCGCGACGCGGAGGAGGTCGACGCCATCATGTGGCGGGCCATCGCGTGCGGCCGATGGGACGTGTTCGAGGAGCACGACGCCCGGGGCGTCACCATTCTGCGCGACAGGTCCGGGCGCTACCTGCGCGGCAACAAGGGTTTCCTGTCTTGCCGCCGCAGCGTCTCCGTCGACGGCAACGCCAACAAGGAAGCGACGTTGCTGTGGGAGTTGGTGCGCGTCCCCCCGAGTCTCGGCAGGCCCCAGCTCCCGTTCGCCACCGAGGTGAGCTCCTGATGCTGCGAGATTACTCTCCATCGATTTCTTCCAAGAACTAACTGTGTAGTGTATACAATTCAATCCGCGAGTTGATAAAATTCCTTGTGCTGCCGTTCTTGAATTCGTGCAGGCCGATTTGGGCGTCACGGTGTGCTTGCCCACGCGGCGGCGGGAGATCCGGTACGTGAGGGCCGACGACGAGGGCAACATCGTGGGAAGCTGGGAGTCGTTTCCGTTCAAAGGGAAGTCGGTGCGGATCCTGAGAGACAGTGTCGTGCGCCGTGTGCTCCTCAACACGCCGGCGAGTGAGCGGCCACAGCTGGGCGAGAACTTCACGCTGTGTGTCCGCGCCGGCCTCCATGGGCACCTCTCCCCTCTGCTCATCAACCTGCCTCGCAGCCTGGAGGCCCTGAACGTCGTCCTTCTCAGGGAGAATAGCACAGGTAAGCTGAATTTTCTGAACATTGTTTAGGTACTCCTGGTTCCTGAATCTTGCTGTGAACTTGATTAGCGATTACTGACAATCCTGTGGGCAAATGGCAATGTTGATGTTTTTTCTTTCAGGTCCTTTGTGTTAGTTCAGAATTAATTCTGCGTACTCTGTGTTTCTTGTTGTAGATTTTTTAGCTAATGTTCTGAATATTGTAGATAAGCAGAATTGTTGTGGGTCACAGTCTGAAGATGATCATATATTAGTAGTTCAGTGTAAAATTAGACATCCGAATAGTATTTTATCTTGCAGAATCAGTTGCACTGTTCTGAATAGTACGGATGAAGTTTTTTAGCACAGGAGTGTATGTACATCCGTTGCTTGCATGCCATCTAAATAGTCATCAGAAAATATGAAAAAATTTGACAAGATAGTTTAATATAAATTATATCACTTCACCAACATGCAAGTTTAAATTCAACTTCTATAAGTTGTAGCAAAAATAACAAAAACAATTATGAATATGCGTATACTTAGTTCCAGTTTTGTTTTTTTTTCTACAACTTGTAGAAGTTGAATTTAAAGTTGTATATTTGTGGATTGATATAACTCATATTAATCTATCTTGTCAATTTTTTTCATATTTTTTGATGACTATTTATATAGCATACAAGCACACGGGTGTACACGCTGCTGGTGTTGTTTCACACTGTCTAACTGCATCATTTTTTTGCTTTGGCTGCAGCGGATAATGAGTTGATATTCCCAGATGTGGATGCATTGCCAGATCAACCCTCATTTGAGTGAATCCTTCGGTGCTGAATTTCTGACAGGATCAGGGAAATCGACAGAAGATTAGCGTGGAACTTTCAGTTTTAGTATGTTTTCTCTCAGCTGCAGGATGGCTGAAAAGCCAGAAATTCGTCGGGGTGTACAATGAATGTAGTCCCAAGGTTTTACATGCTTTGAAACAGGGTTTTCGGATGACAATCTAGTATTCATGCCTTGTATGGATTGATGCCATGATTGCGATTAACTCCTGCAATATATTACTGATCATGCTAAACTAGTTGGAAATGTGTATGATGTTCTAAATTCTGATGATTGATGGCAGTAAATGGATCTCCTGAACCATTCAGGGCTTTGTGCCTGTCCCTCAATTTGGAAATTTTGATGGTGTCCTTTTTTTTATTTTTTTATAGAATAGTATTTTTATCTGACCTTTATATCCTATCGGATATATGCAACTATTTTTTTTTTATGATGATGCCCGTTTGTACGTAGAATTGCAGATTGCTTGAAATTCTCACTTTCCAGTTTGCTGTCTACGTAGATTACACTTTATCTTGAGCGATTTTGTATGATGGTGCTGCAACAATAGATGAGTATCTCTGAAAGTAACCTTAATTCCTGGAAGTAAAAATTGACATGTGGCTGAATGCAATTTGACTTGAGAGCTGAATTTTTCCTCGAATCAATGGAAATTCTTTAAACGCTCACGCTCATCTTTTAGCTTATGCTTATAAGGAAAAATGTGAATCTTTAATCTTAAATTTAAAGTTAATTTTATAGTTTTTTATACTAGTTTATTTTTTAGCATTAGATTTTAGATCACCAAAAGAACATGTATAAACAAAGTTTTATTCACGAATTATTCTTCACTTGTGAATACGTCGTTTGGACAATCCCACGGTCCTTTGGGAAGGATTGGACAGATTCGTCTTGTTTACAGCAGCGTTCAGAACAAGTTTAGAACTCGTTTGCATGAATTTCATAGAGTCTAGTCGTATTCCATCATGAATCTACGACTCATTTTGAGCAAATTTGGTACTACTTGGTAGTAGCATGAACCATGGCCCCACCTGTCAGAGAGGGACCTGCGTCTCCGTCTGCGTGCCTTCGCGATGCCTTCAAATGCCACCGCCTTCGCGCTCTTCGGCTCCACTAGTTGGCTCTCTCGTCTTCCTCCCCATCGCCACGCCGCGGCCTCGCCACCGCGCATCGCTCTCTCGTTCCCGCTCGCCGGCCGGCGTCGCGTCCTCAATCCTCGAGCGCGCGGGGGGGGGGGGGGGTGCGCAGCCGGGAATGGATTTTTTCCAGGGCGTGGACTTCGTGCGGCTGCGGAGCTGGGAGTACGACTCGTACCTCGTCGCCGACGAGGACGGCCGGTCCGTGCAGCACGAGAACCACTGCGGCGCCTCGCGCAACTCGGTGTGGGCCGTCCAGGCGCTCTTCGCCGGGGCGCCCCCCGAGCCGTACCTGCTGTTCCGCGGCGCCTACGGCCGGTTCCTCGGGGCCAGGGCCGACGCCACCGAGCGCTGCTGCGGCTGCTGCCCTCTCCGCTCCTGCTTGCTCGAGGCTGCGCAGCGCGAGCGCGATGAGGAGGAGGTCGACGCCATCATGTGGCGGGCCATCGGGTGTGGCATCGACGTGATAGCGGAGCACGGCGCCAGCGGCGTCGTCCTTCTGCACGACAGGTCGTGGCGCTATCTGCGCGCCTACGAGCGTATCATGGGTTGCTTCCGCTGCGTCTCCGTTGACGGACGCCTCAACGACGAGAAGACGTTGCGGTGGGAGGTGGTGCCCGTGCCCCCGAGTCCCGAAAGGCCCGAGCTCCCGATCGCCATTGCTGATGTGAGTTCCTCCTCTCCCCTCCCTTCCCGAGTTTGATGCAACTCCAAAACATGCTTGTGTCAAAGATTATGATACAATTTGTGAACTGATCAAACAGTTTCTGTAACCATTCTTGAATCTTGATCAGACCTGTTGGGACGATTTCTTCTCCCCTCTGGAGCGGGAGATCCGGTTCGTGACGGCCGACGACGACGGCAACTTCGACGCCGACGAGGAAGGCTGGGATTCGTTTCAGTTCACCGGGAGGTCGGTGGCCAACCTGAGAAAGGAGTTCCAGGTCCGGCTGGGAAACAACTACACGCTGTGCGTCCGCGCCGGCCACCATGGGCAGGTCACCCTTCTGCTCATCGACCTGCCTCGCAGCAGGGAGACCCTGCACATCGTCCTCTTCAGGCCAAACAGCGCAGGTAAAACAGCAGCAGCCTAGTTCGATCTCTTTACTGAATTTTCTGAACATCACTCTTGTTAGTTCGGAATTCTGTATGCATCACTAGTCACTATAGATTATTTGTGGAAGCTGCAATCATATTAGTTCTGAGTTCTGAATCATATTAGTTCGATATGAGTGTTACTGAATTTTCTGAACATCGCTTGTTAGTTCTGAATTCTGCATGCATCACTAGTCACTGGAGATTATTTGTGGAAGCTGCAATCATATTAGTTCTGAGTTCTGAATCGTATTAGTTCGATGTGCGTGTTGCATGCTGAAATTTCTGAACACTGCTTATGCTGTTCTGAACTTTGCGGCGAACGGAACGCAGTTTTCAGTAATGTGCATTGTTTGTGCCTGTTTATTGAATTTTTGGAAAAATGCAGTCCGGTGCATTGTTTGTGCTTGTCTGAAGAATATTTTAGGAAAACATTGTTTTTCGTTCTCTCTTTGTTGATAGATCAATTTAAGGATGAGAAAAATGCTCCCGTACATAACTTGTTGGCTGTTGTCAAGCTATTTTTCTCAAACCTTAATACAGAAGATATGCGGTTGCATATTCTAAGGAAAAAAACAGTACTGCAAAAGTGAAATATATTTGGACTTATATGACGAATTTTCATGTCAATCATGAAACTTTGGGTGTACTCTATATTTCTTGGTAGCAGGATTCAGCTGAATTTTGTAAATACTTTTAGATAATGATCTGAATATTGTAGACAAGCAGAATTACTAGTCGTTGAGACCAAATGATGACGTCAGTAGTTTAGTGTGAAATTAGGACACCGAGTATAACTTTTAAATTACACAGTTACTCGAAATTGTTTTTTTTAAAACCCATCAGATAAGATTATATCAAGAAGACATTGAGGAAAACCATACACTACTCTCTAGTCCCTCATGACATAGAGCAGAGAGAAGCGGGATAATGACAACGTAGAGCTACAAGGTGCTAACTTTGGCATGGTTATCTGACAGTGGTAGAAATAGATGGGGGCGTGGTGCTACTCCGGTTACTTAGCATTAGTGATATGAGTCCTTTTGCTCGGCTTGCTCACCATGTCCATATTTCTTCAATGATGCAGCTGACTATCCCTTGCAATGTGGCCCCTTTGTTCGTGAACACTTGTTTGTTTTGTTCCTTCTAGATTTCCCATTCTCCCATGAGAGTAGGAGGAATAATGTTTTGATGTCTCCTTTGTGCTCCTTGCCCGCTGCAGATAGGTTGTTGATCCACAATTGTTCGAGCTTGTCCGCATGTCGTCAGTTCTGGGGTTTAAGTTGAGGGCATCTCATTATTGTCATTATCTCATCCCATATCTTAATTCCATGTAGTATCTTTTGAGTAGTCGGGCATTCAAAGAACATGTGATGTGTTGTTTTCAAGTTGCGCCAATAGTGGCATAAGTAGTTATTGGGCCATTGTCTTTGTTGTAGTTGGTCAGCTGTCCAGACTCCATTTTGTAGGAGTGGCCACACAAATAATTTGCACTTGGAAGGAGTCCAAGATTTCATGTTTGTTGATGGGAGTTGTGCATCCTAGAAACGGTGCTTGGTAGGCTGACTTGCTAGTGTATTCCTTGGACCATGTTCAATTCTAGAGAATTGTGTCTAACGTCCTTGGTGCGAGGGAGATATTTGCATCCGTGCCAGCAAACCAGGAAGAACTCATGAACTCATATCAGGGTTAAAACATAGCGGATGTTATCAAACCATCTGTCCCCTTACAATGCCCTAGTCGTTGTCCTGACCTTCCTTTTGGAGTGCTTGTATAGGTTCGGTGCGATCAACTTGAGTGGCATTTAGGACACCCATGTGGATTCCTAAAAGGTTTTCTTCTAGCCATCTCTCAGCAGCAGCGTTATTGATGCTGCAAAGAGTTATTTATCCTTCATCGCATGGGCTGTTTGTTCCAGCCCATTGCTTATACTCGAAACTACTTTCACTTGTAACAGTAGTACTGTTTATGTATCACACTATCTAATTGCATCATTTCTTTGCTTTGACTGCAGTGGATGAGCTGTTGATATCCCCAGATCTAGATGCATTGTCACTAACGAGATCAGAGGATTACAGACGGATGATAGAGTGAATCCTTTTATGCTGATTTTATGGCATAATTCATGGGACTTGACAGAAAATTAGTGTGCTAGTTTAGAGTCAATAGAGTAGAAAAATCTAAAATTGTCAGGGTGTACATATCAAGTGATTTCGTACATGTAAGATAGGGTTATCGGATAAAAATATTGATTACGGTGATGATTACTGTAGTAACCATCTCTATCATGTATACATAACAACAATATGCTTAAATCCTTCAATATAATACCGATCATGCTAAACTTGGTAGAAACATGCATGATATTCTGAATTCCAATCACAGATTACCGTAACTGAATCTTCTGAATTTTGAACTTTGAAGCATTCAGGGTTTATGCTTGTCTGGCTATTTAGGAACTTTGATGGTGCCAATTTGCACGCAGGATCGCAGATTGCTCGGAATTTCTTCCATGGTCAAGTTTAGCCATTGTTTTGAGTAATTTTTCTTTTTGATTTTGTTTTGGGTGATTTGTATGATGGCGCTGCAACAGAAGTTTCACTGAAAGTAACAAAATGGACATGCAGTTGAATGCAGCGTGACTTCAGAAGTTCAGACTTCTTCTTCCTTTTTTTTCCTTATTTGCAAAAACAACCCTGACATTCACTGGAAATAGCACTCACCAGTCGTCACCACTCCAGCTGTTGCTGCTGCCTTCTTCCTTCCGCTAATCCCCAAAGCCGGCTCCGCCTCCGCCTCGACACCTCGCGCGCGGCGGCCGGCGAGCTGGGCCCCACCCAGGAGGCACGGCCTGGACGACCACCTCCCCTTCCCCTCCCCTCCGACCACTCAGCCCCTGGCCGGCGTCCTCCCTCACGCACGCCCGGCCCGGCGACGGCGAGCATCTCCGCTCGGATCGAACTGAAGGTATTCGTGCTTCTCGTCGCCCTCCTCTGCGCTGGATTAGGTAGATTGGGACCCATTTGAACTTGAATCGATCTAGTTCGCTCCAATTAGCACTACCAGTTCATCCCAATTAGACGTTTCAGTTCATCCCCATTTGAGCGGCGGTACTAATGGCAGTTTGTTTCGAACAAATCTGAGGGATTCAGTTGCATCTGCATACCCCACGTTAGGTCGGCTACTGCCGAACCCCCATGCTCCTGGATGGAGGTCGATGGGCAGGAGGCGGGGCACGGGATGATGGAGCCGCAGGTGGTGGACCTCGAGGACGACAGCATCAACTTCTGGGCCTCGCTGGGCGTCCATGGTGTCGACAACATGCCGCTGCACGGCGGCGTCCACATCGTCGACCAGGTGCCGACGCCGGCGCTGTCGCAGTCAGTCTGCAAGGAGCTGTTCCCGGTTGACTCCGACCCATGCCTTGAGCCCCGGCTGGGGATGGAGTTCGAGTCCGGCGAGGCCGCCAAGACCTTCTACATTGCCTATGCAGGGCGTGTGGGGTTCTCCGTCCGCATTGCTCGGTCACGGAGGTCTAAGTGCAGTGAGTCTGTCATTATGTTGAGGTTTGTCTGCTCAAAGGAAGGGTTCAGCAAGGAAAAGCATGTTGTTGAGGGGAAGAAGACGAGGAAGCGGCCTGCCTCCATTCGGGAGGGCTGCAATGCCATGCTCGAGGTGCTACGTAGAGGTGACAGCAAGTGGATTGCCACCAAGCTTGTCAAGGAGCATAACCATGAGGTCGGTATGCCCAGCAGAGTGCACTACATTGCCACAGAGAGTGATGTGGTGGTCGACCCTTACATTGGTATGGAGTTTGAATCCCTTGAGGCTGCCAAGACATTCTACTACTCATATGCGACCCGTGTTGGGTTTGAAGCTCGTGTACGCCAGTCCCGCAAGTCGCAGGATGAGTCACTCAAGATGCTGAAGCTTGTCTGCTCGAGGCATCGGTACCATTCTGGAAGGGAATCCAATGGAGGGGATACCAAGAGAGTGCAAGCCTTGGATCCTTCCAGGGATGGTTGTGATGCATTATTCGAGATTATTCGGAAAGACAGAGATGCCTGGAAGGTCTCTAAACTCATCTTAGAGCATACTCATGAGCTGAACCCGGCACCAACAAGTAGAGTTCGTTGTGTTCGCTCACAGGGTGAGGTACTTGTTATTGCAAAGAACTTCTCTGACACCCGTAATCTCCTATTGAACGGTCTAGATTCCCCGCATCATAGAGAGTTGCGATATAATGATCTAGGGCCAGAGGATGTTCAAAGCTTCCTTGGATATCTAAAGAAGGCACAAACTGAGGATCCTTCATTTTTCTATGCTGCGCAGCTTGACAAGAATGGTCACACAGCCAATATTTTCTGGGCTGATGCGAAAGCTAGGATGGCTTACCTCCATTTTGGTGATGCTGTTAGGTTTGGTATGCTGTGCAGAAACAGCAAGGAGCATATACCTATCGCGGTATTTTCAGGTGTCAATCATCATGTGCAGCCTGTTGTGTTTGGCTGTGCACTAATTGTTGATGATTCTGAAGCATCATTTGTATGGTTGTTTGAAAAATGGCTTGAATCAATGCCTCCTGGTCCTCCTGTCTCGTTGGTATTAGAGTTTAACCAAGCAATGGCTGCTGCAGCTACCAAAACACTACCCGATACCTATTGTTTGTTCTGTGAGAAGCATATCTTGGGTGTTGTCAGGGAAGAGCTACAAAGTTTAGATTTAGAACTAGAAGATTTCGTTACTGATCTGAGAAAATGCATTGACTGGTATAGATTAGAAGAATCATTTGAATCATGTTGGGACTCAGTCATCAGAAAATATGGCTTCATAAATAATGAACTATTACGGTCTCTATACGATATTCGCAGACAATGGGCCCCTGCATACACAAAGAAGGTATTTTGTGCCAGAAATCTACTTCCACAGAGCTGTCATAATCTTGAAAATGTTGTTGAGAAGCACTTCTCGTGCAAGACCCAATTGCGAGTGGCTGTTCAGCAACTTGAACAAGCTGTTTGTAATTTTTATGAAAAGGAAGCCCAGGCAGATTATCTGACAACGTTTCAAATGCCAACACTTAGGACGGCATCACCAGTGGAAAAGCAAGCAAGTTCTATATTCACCAGGTCAATATTTGATAAATTTCAGGAGCAGTTTGTTGAGTCCTTTGGGTACCATGCAGATAGACTTGAGGTCGAGGATGTGATGCTACACAAGTATTGTGTTACAGTAAGTGAAGGGAATGAGGAGGCACATACTGTTTCTTTCAATCCAGAAAAAAAGACAGTGGGTTGCAGTTGCTGTTTGTTTGAGAGCTGTGGCATCTTGTGTCGGCATGCTCTTCGTGTTTTCATTATTGAAGGTGTACGTTCTCTTCCAATGGCTTATATCTTGAAACGCTGGACAAAGCATGCAAAAAGTATTGTCACCTTGGATGATTACATAGATTTAAGAGGATACCATGATGATCCTTCAACTGCAAGGTACAATGATCTCCATTCTGATGCGATCAAATGTGCAAAAGAGGGTTCAACATCCTCTGAGCTCTATAAGATTGCTAAAGAGGCATTGCACAAAGCTCTTGATGAACTAGTGTCTTTAAGGAAAAGCAGATATCAGCAAAATTTACAAAGTTCTATCACATCAGTAAAAAAGCCGATCAAGAAGTCTGTGAAGGGAAAAGATTCTAATCATTGTACTGGCAAGAGCTTAAATAGGTCAGCATCCAAAAATTCTCTCTTGGAGAATGATGATATTACATAACATATATATCACAGTTAAGGAAACAATGCAAACTTACCTGTTCTAACTTGTACAATAGTAGCTCATTTGATCTCATAAGTACCACCTAGATTGTATCTGTTTCCTCCCCGCTTTTAGTGCATATATTAACTGTAAGGGGTCTAGCGAACCAACTAATGTTAAAAAGGTTGTAGAAACAGAGACCTTATTATGGAAGTTTTAGATAAACTTTACTGTAAAATGTAGCTCCTTTTTAATATGAAATTACATTATAACTTTTTTACACTATCGTATGATTATGGGACATTTACCTCGTTTGCTAGTTGCAATTCAATCTTTTTACTGAAAACACTGTTCTAACTATCAGCTGCTATAAAGTTTACTGTAAAGTGGATCCCTCTTTTGTAGTCCCTCTGTCCCAAAATATAAGCATTTCTAGGATTCAAAATTTGTACCACAATATAATTATTTCTGCTCTGAATCCAATGATTCCAGAGCCAATCAGATGTTTAGAAAGGGAATATAATCAACAAAGTTCAAAAATGGACCACTAAAGTGACTAAAAGTGTATCTTTTAACATCTCCTTAGTCTATGCTAAACAATCTTGAAATGCTTATATTTTAGAACAGATGTAGTATATAAGATCGTAGTCATGATTCTAAAATGTTATCCTGTACAGCATTGCAGTGAAAATTTTCCCTTGTTCTATCCATGGAAGTACGCTCCTGCCGCTTTCCTCGGCGGCAAGGAGTGTTCTACGGATGTACACGCCCAATCTGTGTGAATTCCTGGTCGTGGTCGAACTGTTCTTTTTCCTGGTTTTTGCTTGTATTAATCAAGTTCCACAGACTGAAGTGTTCAAAGCAGCTTGGCTGCATATTCACTGGGAGTTCATTGTACTCCCTCTATGTTTTTTCATATGACGCCGTTGACTTTTATGTTTACATTTGATCATTCATCTTATTCAAAAATTTTATCAAAATATGCAAAATTATAAACCATACTTAAAGTTCCCGTAATAATAAATCAAATTATAACAAAATAATTAATAATTATATAATTTTTTTGAATAAGACGAATGATCAAATGTAAACATAAAAGTCAATGTCGTCGTATAAAAAAAAACATAGAGGGAGTAGTATTTATTGGTGCCTAGCAAAGTTTTATGGTATGGATGAATTTTTCTCAACGTAACTTGATTGTTTCAATGAGCGATACTTTTGAAGCCAGCTTCCTAAGATAATGGACAAACATTGTAAAACTGAGAATACTGTTGTTAATTAGTTTGCAACCATGGGGTTTCAAGTTTTCATTTGTTTGCACAATGGCTCTAAACAATTAAATATAGATATTAGTTTTGCTATATTTAAACAGTACCAGCATTATTTTAAAACCTATGCAAGGTCAGTAGTTCTCATAACTCTGGTGTGTCTTCCTTTCATCACTTCCCATTTTCAGTGCCTCATGAGTTAATGAAACTAAGATTAATGCAACTTTTGTAGTATTTGTAATCCCTCAAATTTATGAACTGATCTTGATCACTTTGTAAATATTATATTGGGTTTCTTCTAGTGTTGTTAGTCCTTGGAGCTGTCATTATTTCTCAATGGATGCTACAAGATTTTTGGCCCTTAGCATGAAGCTTTGGGACAATGAGTTAAGGCTGCCTATTGATGCTTTGGCCATGTGTTCAAGTACTTAATATTTTTATTTCATTTCTTTCAACTATTCAGTTTGTACCGCAAATGGGCAAATAGTCTGGTCTTTCAACATTTCTTTATAGTTTCCATGTTTGGTACTTTCATTTACTTAATCCTAGGCATTTCGCAGTTCCTTTCTGATATGGTTTCACTCCTGGCGAAATCCATTAACATTCTGTTTCCTCCCTTTTGATATGATGCTTTTCTTTGGTCGTTATTTTTTGAGATCATCTTTGTTACCTATTGTAGGAATGAGCTGGGTAGTGGGCACTGAATCAGGTAGCTTATCTTGCCAGTTGCCACAGAATGTTAGATGAGCTTATCTTCACATACATGATTTGATTGATTTCTGGTGAAGTGGACAAAAAATCATACTGCCCAAGGCTGGAAGGAGCCAAAGCATATAATACAGTTCAGCAATATGAGGATTTAGCATATGTATTGTGGTCGTTTCACATCACTTCTGTTCTAAAACTGCTGTTGTTTACACATTTTTAGCAGTTTCCCCACCTGTCAATGTTTTGGTACCAGTGGATAGGTAGGGTGAACACATTGTGATAACATTATTTGCCAATTTTGCTCATAGGTTAACATCGATATGAAGAAACGAGTGCAGTACCAGCTGTATACCATCAACCATGTCGTATCAAGGGAGACAACCTTTGGATACAGCTATTCAGCAAGCTGATAGAACAGTAAGTTTTCTTTTGCGCTTTGATACGGTTTCAGAAGAATCTTTCACATTCTGTTGACTGTTTCCTTAACAATCTCTTACTGTACCTGGCAGAATGATCAAGGCAGGGAGTTGAACGGAAGTTCTGTTTTCCCCATTAGGGAGGCAAGCGTGAAGAAAAAGGCACCACCTTGCAGGCATATCCACAGTCCAGTCCATTGCACTCTGATTCCACAGTAGCTAGTTGGAGGTTGCTGTTAGATCGGTTGAATTCTTCTCGAAGAGCATGCCGCATGCACATAACGCCACAACCATGTGCAGGTAATGACAAGAGCAAAGAAAGAGGAGGGTCAGCGCGCCAAGATATGTCAAGATTGAAAGCAATGTATGCTCACAGACACACTGCAAAACCTATAGCTTGAGACTGGATGCTTCAACAATCAAGCATTGGCACACAAACCACTGCTGCATCTTACCTGGGAACAGAAATGAGAGGAACACCTTTTCTTGTTATTTATAAGAAAAGGAATGTGCCAACTGCCATGTGCATCGGGCTCCCACTCGAAGATCTTCGTCTTGCGCGTGGAAAGGAGAGTAAGATGGATGCTCTGGTAGTGGTTTCTGAGTTACAAATTGCAGAGTTAGGTGGTACTTGTGCGGTTGCAGCTGTCAGGATCAGAATGGGAGCATTGCAAAGCGGCTCCCTGAGCCTGAGCTTTCAGTTCAGCCCTTCCAGGCCCAAGCGGACGTGTCCCAACTCCCAACAGTGGGTTCTTCCTTGTACATGTCCCCATCGGCTTGCTCAACCCCACCAAATCCGTCGCGCCGGCCCACGGTCTCCTTGGCTTGAGATAGAGATTGGAGGCGTGCTGTGTGTTGTGTGTTGTCGCTGGCATGGAGCTCGTGGCCGAACGGATAGACCACTATGTTGGCCTGTCATTGGCCACCCAGGGGCAAGGGGCAGCATGCCTGCCTTTACCAACTCTCAGGTTCCTGTTCTCTCTCTCTCTCTCTCTCTCTGTCTCTTCTATTTGCTTTGCTGAGTTCATATGCATAATGCCCCCAATTAAACAGTAGTGCAATGTCAAACCTTTCTTTTCATCTGATTGATTATGAATTATCTTTGCACTGTTTGTTTATTTCTAGATAGATGCTGTATCCCCTTTCTTTGGGCAGACTCAACGTGGACCAGTTGGTTCCTCATCCTTTTTTCTTGTTTACAAGAGAAGTGAACCACTTCATTTAAGTCCAGCCATAACTATAGTTCTGCATAACAGTTGCAGCATTTTGGCTCGATGCGTGGTTTCACATCATGCAATTCAATCGATTAAAAATGCACACGATATGCTGGCAAAGAAAGAGACAGAAAGATAAGGTGGTGTTTGTTTTTATGAACGATAGGAACTGCTAAGTGGAAAATATTTTGTTAACTATCAGGGACGGCAGCGTATGTTGAAGATTGCAACTAAGTTGCAGTTATCCTTTTAAATATTTTGCAACCAAGTATGCACTTTTGGTTGTAGTGAAAGGGCATGTGGACTAGTGGTTGCAGTGACGAGCTAGTTTCCAACTTGGGCTAGTTCCTAGATTTAAAAATTAAAAAAAATAGCTGCATATATTCCATTGGATATATATGCTGGGTAAAAATACCCTTCTCTAACAGTATTCACTTTTGGGTAGTGCAGTTCTAGTTACTCCATCGTTTTAGAGTTGTATACAGGAACTAGGAACATAACTCGAATGATTTTGTACTCCTCAATCACACTATATTTTAAGGAGACACGTCGTTTATTTGTGAGGAACATTTGAATATATATAAGAAGTGCTTCGAAGTGAACTTGTAAAATGATTTATTGGAAACAAGTAAAGAGCAAGCAAAGCTAAAATGACTCGGGGACCCTTCGATGGAGGATTGCCATAGAGAGTATGGAGGACTCAACTTAGGGCTTCTTTGGAACAAAGTAATTTTGAAGGATTAGATTTCTATTGAAAAAAAAATTCCTAAATGACCATTTGGAACAAAGAAATGCTTCTTCCAAATTCCTTTGAAATTTCTTAGGAATGTCTCCAAACATAGGAATTTTAGAGGATTTTAAACATGAGTTCCAATCTCTTGGAAAAATTTCTTTTTATCTCCATCTTTTCCTAATTCCTGTGTTCGATCCAAGGATTACTTTGGGGGAATGGGTTATTTTCGTAGGAATTTCAAAAGATCCAAATCCTAAGGAAATTTTCCTAATAGATTGTCTGGGACATATGATTGAAGCTAGCTAAATTCCTTTGGATTGCAATCCTATACCCCAATTCCATAGGAATTTTGCCCATGAACTCCAACCTCATTTTAATATTCCCTTGAAATTCCAATGCTTCTTCCCCCCTTTATCTCTCTTTATCTCTAAAAGCAACCCAAATTTCTTTGTTTTTTTTTGCTATGAGCTATCCAAACACATTATCTTGCAAATTCACGTGTTTTGCATTCGCATGAGATTTGCTTATACGGGACATCTCAGTCATACCCTTTTTTTTTCTGTTCCACTGTTTCAAAAATCCTACATTCCAAAGGAGCCTCAAACGGTTTTTCTGTATTTTCATGTGTTTCTCTAACCCATAGGATTTAGGTTGTCAGGACTCTAATCTTGTATTTTATTTTCTATTCCTGTGTTTTAAGAATCATGCATTCCAAAGAAACCCTTAATTTTTTCCTACGGAACCCATCGATTTATATGAAAGGATGGAATCTTTTTATAGGACTGCATTCCTATAGCTCATATATAAGAGGTCCAATCTTTTGGAAACTTTTCCTTTGCGTTAGAATTTGAAACATACCACTTCAATCCATACGTTTTTCCTGCCCCGTGTTTCAATATGGACTTTATATTTGGCATCGGAGAGAACAAGACACCGGCCATGTTTGGCGTGAGGAGAACGATAGTTATCTGGCATGAAAAACGTAAAAATAATAATAGATTAGTACATAATTAATTAATTATTAATTAAAAAATTAAAATAGATTAATATGATTTTTAAAATAAATTTTCTATAGAAATTTTTCGTAAAAATTATACCAGGAAAAATGAGTAAATTTGGGGTTAGAAAGGAAACTTTTTTTTTTCATCCTTAAGAAGGTATCATGAGGTACCACTATTTGTATATAAAATTTAGTACCTTTTAGGACCTAAGGTATCAAGAGGTATGAAATTTTACATAGAAAACAGTGATACCTCTTGATACCGCCTCAAGGATGGTAAAATTGCTCTTAGAAAGGAGAGAGCCGAATGTAGCCTTTGTACCTCAGGACAATGGTGAAGTGTTCTAGACTTCTAGTTGAGCCATAACACGCAACGTGCAAAAGCGAGATGACGCCCCCCCTAAGTGATATCCTCAATGTCTTTTGGAAACCCAAATGATATCTTCACTTCCATTAACTATTCAATGGTACAGGGAAAGGATGAGCAGATGTGCATGCTCACTCAAAGTAAAGTTGCTGGAGATGAAGGAGAAGAAAGAGATCGAAGATCAGATCAGCTTTGGGGAGTTTGATGCAACTAGCCTAGTTGGTATTGGGCCTTGCCTCTTAAAACTAATCCAAGAACTAACTCCCCAACTCGCTCACGCTGCAAATGATTCCGTCACCAATAATTAAAACTAATGCGTAACGCATGCTGATATCAAAGTGCCATTTGCCTTTTCTTTTGTCAGGGAAGAGATTTCGTAAAATATGGGGGGTGATTGATTTGCCAAATCAAGACCAGATGTCCATGCTAAAATCAGATGCTGGTAATGGTATCATCACCCATCACTAATTCTGACCCCCAAGAGAGAGAAAAAATTAAAGAAAGAATTGCAGTGGCATCAATCCTGGCTACAAGTGCAGAGGAAAGCTAGAGAAACTAACCAATTCTTTTGAATCCAAAGGTGGATTAGCAAAGGCATGTACGTTGTGCATGCATCATGGCCTGTCATGCTTAATCAATCACAAGTGTGTCATCTCAAGCTGGTTTGCTGCCATAGTATTTTTTGTTACTACATATGATTTGACATCTCAAGGAGAGGGCCAAACTCTTCCAACTTGGGTTTGTTTTTGTTTGCAAGAGGCATAATGGGTTATCACAGTCATTCTTAAAGCGTAGCAACCAAGACATGCCACACAAACAAACCCAGATAATTAAAAGATTAGCAGCCAAGACATATCACACAAACAAGTGCAGATAAATACACAATAAACCTAACTTGGTAGTGAAAAGTTGCATTTGTCCCTCCACTTTCGAGTTAAGGTGAAGCTCTATTGGTCACCGAACTCAATTTCTTTCAAGGATGTAAATGATTTATTACATCATGTACAGAGCTGTTTATTAGCTTACTCCACTAATCACCGTACAAGCAAATTTGGTGATGTGGAGAAAAAAGAAAAATCAAGATGAAAGAAGAGAAAAAAAATCATTGTTACACATGACAACAACAACTTAGAGTCGACTTTTAGCATTTATTAAATAAAACTTTGTTGCATGAGGATAAATAAAAATAAAAGTAGTGTAGTAAAAATTATTTTGTTATATTAATAAAGAAACTATACATGACTCAACCTTTATACGTACCATCATAAAATAGATTCTTATTACTGATGTGGATCAAATAAAAGTTCTTATTAAACTCTACCTTTAAATATGCCCTTAGTTGCTCATATAGTTGGTGGAATTCAAACTGTGGTAGCTAGCTCCAAGACAAAAGGGAACTTACCTCTCGGACTACACTGTTTTAATTTGGACAATTATATTACATATATATTACTCATCGGTTTTCTTTCAACATTTTGGACATTTTGTAATTAAGATTCGAAAACAAACAGCCCGGTAAGGCTGCAACTTATTTCGAAGAGGATTTTGGCGGGCTGTCTATCTAACATTTTATAGAACACCCCCCTCAAATCTACCAAATATAACTAAAATATTATCCTAGTGTGAGTACTATGTAACCAACATGTAATTACATTACGACTAGGGTGTAAGTTGTATGTAACCACATAAAACTCATTGTCGCTTAGAGGGGGACACTACTTCGTGAACAATTTTTACATGCGGTCAATCTTCCAAAGCAGCTGGGCAGTCACCTGCGAAAATACATGTTTACAGGCGGTGCACCCATCCACTACCCGCAAATATGCATTTTTGTAGGTGATCCGTTTCATTCATCACCTGTAAATCTATTTTTACAGATGGTGCTGTTTATCCACCACCTGTAATAATAATCGTGACAAAAATAATCCAAAGAAATCCTAAAAATTCACAAAAAAAATCACCTAATTGCTCCATCTAGTGTCGGTTGCTAGCTCGTTGTCACCATTGACGTCGTCATCAGCGTCTTTGCCACCTCCGCCAGATCTAGTCTCATTGCGACCGACATGGCTGGATTTAACTGATGTCGTCATCGCTGCCTGTGCTAGTCCATGTGTGGCTCGCCGCTATTGTCGTCATCACCACCCCTGTGGGATTTGGCCTCCCCGTGGTCCTGCAGCCAGATCCGGCCACCGCCACCGTCACTACCTCCGTGGCACATCACGCCCATCGCCGTTGTCACCACCACCATCGGATCTAGCCTCCTCAAGGTCGCCATTGACAGATGCAGCCTCCCAGGGGTCGCCGTGGCTGGATCAGGTCACCGTCGCCGTAGCCACCTCCATGGGTGCGCCGAGCTACCACGCGTTGGATCCTCGCGCCGCCGTCGCCGAGCCACCACACGCTACTCATCGTCGCCGAGAGAGAGGACGTGGAGGAGAGGTAGGAACAATGCGTGGAGAGGCGAGAGAGAGAGTGGACGAGAGAGGGATGAATATGTGATCTTATCTCCATATAATAAGTAGTAGACATG
The DNA here is from genome assembly GCF_000231095.2 of Oryza brachyantha. Lineage (NCBI taxonomy): Eukaryota > Viridiplantae > Streptophyta > Magnoliopsida > Poales > Poaceae > Oryza > Oryza brachyantha. Next base: position 2,696,323 of record NC_023170.2, read on the forward strand.
GCCTGCCAACAAAAATGATTTTTGTAAGCGACGGTCATAAAGAGATCCGCATGCAAAAATGATTTTTACACGCGGCCCATAAGGTTACCGACATGCAAAAGTAATGGAATTTACAGGCAGACATCCTTATGGACCGCATGGCGCATAATCTAACCATCAGTTATATTATTTTTTATAGACACCCGATGATTCTTCCGCTCGTAATTTTTGTCCCATTGTCTGCAAAAATCATTTTTGGCGTAGTAGGAGGTGTGTGTACATGATGAGGTTGCAAGTTGACTTCCCAAATGTGTAGCGATTTTTTCTTTCCTCGGCATGCATCCAACGGCTAAAGAAGGGGTCATATTTCCCTCCTAATTTCGCTTCTCCGTGTGCATTCAATCGCCAATAAAAGACCTATTTTCTCCTAATTTTTGTTGAATGTCAGACAACAAATCTGTTTTTTTTATAAAGAAATTGGATTTCTTCTAACATCACAGAAAATGTTTGAGAACTTAACGTTACTAAGATTGAAATCTCAGATCAGGATGTCTGAATTCCTGAGATTTTGGAAAGGTTAGTTAAGAAATTTTATCATCATATAATTGCTTGACAAGATATTAGCATGAGCAAAAAATTAAAAAAAAGTTCTTTTGAAATTTCTAAGGGCTCCTTTGAAATGAGGGATTGTGATAACACAAGAATAAGAAATTCTACATGAAACAGAAAAAAAACATGATTATTCCAAAATAGTTGTTTGGATGACATACAAGAAAAACTATGAATTGAAGACACAAGAAGATAAATCTATGAGGTGAGACCTCACATTAGTTTTTCTCCAAATTAAATTTCTATGAATCAACTCATTCCATAGGATTTTGAAGGAATATTATCCATAGGATTGAATATTTGATCGTTGAAAAACCATAGAAAATTTGCAGGATTTGAATCCTATAGCTAAAGAAATGGAGATTTTGAAGGAAAGCTAGCATGATCTCCAACCTCATGGAAATTTTCTTCTGTTTCACATTGGTATTCACATCAAAATTCTGTGTTTTTTCCATTTTTTTTCATATCCTGTGTTTGACAGGGCCCCTAAAAATCCTTAAATTTTCCCATGTTCCAAAAGGTCAATAAATTTCTGAGACTAGTAGTCCGTAGCATTATTTGCTAATATGTGCTTCACAACATGATTCCAATGCTGAACTAAATGGAACGATTTAGGGTCTGTTTGTTACCGCTTAGGATTATTGTAATTTAGAGTATTAGAAATACTCTAAAATAAAAAATAGATTATATTATATTATTATAATCTAGAGCACATATTACTGTAATATGATAAACTCCTACAAGGGTGCTTTTTAGATTATTGAGTGATTTAAGACCCACTACTCTCGGATACTTTAAAATAATTACCTATTGTGCTATATGTTATCTAATTCAGCTTATAATAACCCAACTTATAACAATCTGACTCAATAATGTAAAAATGCGTAGGGTCTTATATTGCAACATCAATCAAGTCCTAAACTTGGCGTGGCATTCTTGTTTTCTAAGATAAATCTCATGAGGAATAGTACATATGCATGTTGTTAAGGCATGTAACCACGTTTTGTGAGGCTATGCCTCCAATATCTTTGGATGTGTGTAGGATACACCTCTATTGGCGTGTGTAGACATGAGTACGGTGTGTGTGGGTGTATGCGCAAGTATCTCTAACTTTATTATACAAAACACATTATAAACTCAAGTCACTCATAATGTATACACACTCACCCGATGAACTTTGGACAAAATTTACTCATTGAGCACCTCCAACGACTAGAATGAATATATTAAGATTGACGAAGTCATAACGACACCGAAAAAAGTGAACCGGATAATTTCACCTAATACTAACAATACTCTATACACTAGAAAGTGCCAAAATGCACTGGTGTTTGCCCGGAACCATTAGATATTTCTTAATACTTGAAGAGATTTATTCGTATATATTCTTCCGTGTGCGACCGTAGGCAACGATGGTATTGAACACATTGGGAATAGGTGCTATTAACAATTCCAGAATCAATTAAACCTCCCAATTTAGGAGGAGGAAATTGAAAAGGCATCGAAGAACTATGGTGTCTGATGTGATCTCATACACACATATACATGCATCGCCATCGACGGCACATGTTGAGTACAAATTCCTTTTACATCGGAGAAGAAGAAGTTCAGAATATATAGAACTTTGAACATTGAAATTTGTCGTAGCAGCAACAGTAGTAGTGATCAGCTTTATTTTTTGGGGAATTTCCAAACGTGCCATTATAATTTTACAAAGTTGGAGATATACCATTGGTATCTCAATGACATGTAGGACCCGCATGAGTCAATAACATTTAGGTTAGGATAGCATATCTCCAATTTTGCAAAATTATAACGGCATCCTTGGAATTTTCCCAAATTATAATGACATCCTTAGAATTTTTTTAGGGAAATTTCTAAACGTGCCATTATAATTTTATAAAGTTAGAAATATGCCATTGGTATCTCAATGACATGAGTCAATGATATTTGGGTCAGGACGGCATATCTCCAATTTTTGTACAGAGAGATGCAAAAGGAATAGGGATCGATGTGGTCATCATGCTGAGGCTGCAGGAGAGGAAAATGCAGTTGAATTAATTAGTTAGCTGCCCCATAGCTTATAGCACCGCAAAAATGATATGATTAATTAATCAATTAATTAACTAATCTATATTGATTAAAAGATGGAAAAGAAGAAGGCACCAACTATTTTTTGTTGCACTAGCTGCTATAGCTAGTTAGATTTGCTCATATCTGAAAGATTCTTTTGGAATTATTTGTTAATTTAGGGGGAGTAGTTTGCTACGAGTTGCACTGAAGATTTGTAGGTGCTAAACCCCATATTTATTTTTATTTCTTTTCTAAAAGGCTCCACTATTTACTCCTATATAATGTATATCTTACACAAAGCATTCCTGAACTTCGCAATCCAAACCAATCCATTGCAGAAAGGACAAATTAATCCTTGCTGTACCTACACCCAAGAATTAAAAAAATGAACACCCACTTAAACAAGGAATGATTCATGATAATGAGAGGCTATTATCCACCAAACTATGCTATACACTAAAATTAGCAACCTAGCTATAACTCAAACAAAACAAATCAATCATTGTTAATTTATCTTTCCATCTGGGTTTAATTTGACATTTTGAGATGAAGTCAAAGTCAAGAACGGACATATTTTTTTCATAAAAATGATGTTTCTATTTCAGATAATGTAAGTATTACTATTTCGTGTTTTTTATTTGGTGCTGTTGTCTTTTGAATCAACGTTTGACCATTCTTTGTATTTAAAATTTTTGGCCCAATGTGCAAAATTATAAGCAATGCTTAAAATACCTTTAATGATAAAACAATTCACAAGAAAATAATTAATAAAAATTTAATTTTGAATAAGATGAATGATTAAATGTAGATTCAAAAGTTAATTTTGTCAAATTAAAAAAATAAATCAAAGGTAGTACTTCTGACTTCAGCATAAATTAGGATGCATATACAACTATATTTTTAAAGATAAACTATGTTTTGTGACTAAATATCGGTGCAATCAGGTTAATTTGTCATCTATCACTCTTAATTAATTCCTAAACAGATGTTGTTTAATACAGCTCGCTATAGACACCTTTAACTATAATTGTAAAGAGTTGTACAGTGAACTTACTCTTCTCAAATAGATATAAAATTGTAAAGAATATCTGCAGCTAGACCACGAAAAATTTCTATGTACCATTATTAGCATAAACAAAAGTACTAGTACGATGATCTGTCACATAAAAAAAAAGAAAATAGTGAGTGTAATCATCGCTATGATTTCTATGTACCATTATTTTAAATAATTTCCACTAACATATGATTAGAAAACCAACTGTCAAATGTACATGTGCAATGAAACTTATGATGGCAACTCTACCAATATAATTCTCTTGGCATATCTAAATACTTTAGTCTATAACAAATAATTGTTAGTGTTTTGAAAAGTAGACCACACACTTTCTATAACATCTAGTTTGAGAGAGAGAGAGAGAGAGAGAGAGAGAGAGAGAGAGAGAGAGAGATAGGTTGGCCCTGGGTATTGATGCAAATCAACCAAATTGAGCAGAACTATCAAATTCACCAAGAACCTTTTTCTTTGGTGGGAATTTAATTAAGCAACTGGGCTTCAATGTAGGGCATAATTAACTTTAACTAGACTTGAGAGAGCTTTTTATTGCGCAAATCAAGATCATTATTGATCATCACCAATGTAAGTTGGATTTTGGAGAATCCATCCCTGCCCACTCCTCTACCCTAGATAACTTACTTTAAGTACAGATCCCCCTGGTTAATTAATTTAAGAATTGGACTAATTTTAGTTAGGCATCTATTAAATTCAAACTCACTTTACCACTTTTCTCCTGGTATATTTAACTTTCGGTTGCCCACAGAATATCTCGTCATGTATCCGGGTACGGCAGCATGCATATAAATGTTTAGCATAGATGCATGCATACCGGGCAAACCGCTGTTGCTGTCTCACTGGCTGGTACTACCTCTGTCCGGAATGTTTGACGCCGTTGACTTTTTTATACACGTTTGACCATTTGTCCTATTCAATTTCTTTAAAATACATAAAGTTATATATATATGCATAAAAATATATTTAACAATAAATAAAATGATATAAAAATAATTAATAATTATGTAAATTTTTTGAATAAGACGAATGGTCAATTGTGTATAAAAAAGTCAACGGCGTCAAATATTTAGAGACGGAGAAAGTATAAAGTAGAATGAATGCTTGAATTTGTTATCTGATTTATTGTACTTGCCACCTACTCCCTATATTTTATACTATATTTTTTTTAGTTTCGTCTAAATCAAACTTGTCTGAGTTTGACAAAGTTTATATAAAAATTAATGTACTAATGTCTACGATATGAAATTAGTCTCTCACCGTGAAATATATTGACTGTGTATTTACTTGTTATATTGTATATGTCAGTGCATTTATTTTTTAAGATCACTCAGTCGAAGTTAGAGAAATTTGATTAAGCAAAAAACTAAAATGACTTTCAATATGGAATAGAGGGTAATAAAGTTTAACACACTTAGAGTCTATTTCTCAGTTTGAAGCTCTCTATGATTGATTTAGGTGTAATTAATCTAACTTTGTTTAATCTTCTACTGTTCTCCTGCCCATGGTTGATCATATACCGAGGGTGCACAAACGGAGAATCATGCAGGAGACAAAAACCAGTGGAAAAGCAAATAAACCTAGTTAGTGTGAAATAAATATGGGAAGAAACAAACAAACTGGAACTAAAAATAAATTTATATATCTTTACTTAAGCCATCAGATGTGCGATATTTTATACTTCGAAGTTTGTACTTAGTTAGCAAATCATCTAATAGACACATTTAATTTCAGAGTGAAACTTTTGTGCTAAAAATCATGACACATGTTTCTCCTTCTGATGAAGACATGCATATCAGCTAATTGCTTGCTACTTGTTGGAATTAAAACTCTAAATCAACTACTCATTTGCCCTTGAAACTTCTTTGGGCCAATGCCACGGGATATGATGGAAACTTTCTTCGATAGTTTCATACTCCCCCGTTTCATAATGTAAGACTTTCTAACCTTGTCTAGATTCATATGTACGCTAATGAATCTAGACATATATATAAATTATATACATTTATCAATTGGTGAATTTAGGCAAGGTTAGAAAATTTTAAATATGTGTGAACTATATCCCTCAACAAGTACCTCTAGTTAATTTCCACTTTGGCTGACTAATTCTATGGCTGTGAAGCTGGAGATGTAATATCATTCTCCAATACCGGCCTAAACAATGGTTGAGGAATTAATTAAAAGAAAAGAAATAAGAACTTTCTGGGGTAAGTGGTGGATCCAGGAACACTGAGCCTAAGCAGTGAAGAACTATAGTACCCGTCGGCGGTATTTATTTTACGGTGTTTTCCAACGGCTAGTCGATCCCACACCCTTATTGAGCCCGAGCAGCCGCTTGACCAGCTGAGGGCACTCACAATGCTAGAAACTATCTTGATTTCTATACTCTAGTATATTATGTTAAGAAACTATTTTTTACAGTGTAACTTCTGTATCTTGTTATCATATGACCCTACTTGTCGCTTTCACATACAATATGACCCCACTTGTCGCTTTCACATACGGTCTTGTTTTACTTGAAGACATACTGGGTCTTAATCTAGAACCAATTTCTTTATTTTTATCTCTTTTTTCAATAAATGACCTGCCACATCATCAATTTGCTTATATGATAACATAATAAATAGAGATAGAAACTACTATTGGTACCGCATTGGGAGTGCCCTGAGGAGCTGGGTTGAGTGCTATTGATAATCAAATATTTTATTGATCTAACAGAGTAGTATTTATCCTATGACCTCTGTTTAGAACTTTTCAGTGGAAAGTTTGATTGTAAGTGGGAGCCATAATTTGTCCTAGGATACAACATCAGCTCCAGATTTGCTCCATTACCAATAGAGAATGGACAGGAAGCGACGTCCAAAAATGCAAAATTATTTTATCTAGTGCTTCACCTTTGATATGCTCATAATGGCTAGATTATAGGCCAGAAAAAGACCTACCTACTCCAGGTGTACTAACACTTACGTCACTTCCTACATACTCATGCACAATGGTCACAAATCCACTACTTGGAAGTGAGAGTTTTGGGGGACCCAACTGATTGATAAGATCAGGAAATCTTCAATTCCTACTGTGAAATTATTCATCCATGTCAAGGAATCAGATCATATCCTGCATATATATATATATATATATATATATATATATATATATATATATATATATATATATATATATATATATATATATATATATATATATATATATATATATATATATATATATATATATATATATAGAGTATATTACATTGTCAAAACCAATATCAGTTGATAGCATAGTTGATCATCAAATCTATAGAACTAATCTAAGTTAAATGCATAGCTCCACAGTTCAACATATAGGCACATAGCAATTCCTCAAATTATGACTATAATAAAATAACAATCACTTTTCCATTTTACAAGAATAAACAACATAATCACACTTGCAATTAGCACTGTGGTTCCACAGTCATTAATTTTGTATTCCCTTAGTCCTTTATGTTGTTGACATGCATATTCTCTGATGTAGTAAACTTCGGCTTGGAAATGACTAAGATCAACTCTCTCTTCCAATGGAAAATTATCCCTTTTTCCGCTTGGCAGTGCAGTTATTATTATGAGATTTTTAAGGTACTCTTTAATGATTCCGAGCCGTCTGGTACGTACCGTAACAATGCCCATTATTGGGTTATTTGTGCAAAATCTTGAATGTGGTTTTATTCATGTAAAACAAAAAGAAAAACAAGATATTTTTTAAAAAGCGAATATATCATCTAGAATAATCCCTATTCCATTGTGATGTTTGAAAACCATTAATTCCTACGGATACCATGCACTTACATGAGGTTTGTGATGATGCCAAAGTTTGTGAAATCCAGAGGCCCCAACTTTTGTCGGCCACAGTGGCCTAGTGTACTATATACTTGTATATAGAACACACACTAATTTATCTCGATCACTCTCATGCTAAAGGGATGGTTAATGTTACAAGCTGATGTGTTGCCTTGATGCTAACGCAAGTAATAGATTCTAAAAGTTGCTCCAATCGATCAATCGAATTGCTCTAGCCCTAGATGCTAGGGCGGCCGTATCTGCATTTTATTCAGCTCTACTGGCTAAAGCTACATGGTTTAGCTAGACCAAGGATTGATGCCCTAGTCTTTGTATGATTCCATGATCCAAAAAATCAAAAGGAGAATAGAGGAAAAAATAGGGCCCGTCGACTTCAGTGCATTCTACTGACTGTAGAATTTAATCAACACTGTGAGATATATATTTTTATCGAAAGACTGTGATTAAATTATACTACCAACAATATTAGGTGTATTAGAAATTTGAAGGGGTAGTATCGTGATTAAATTATACTACCAACAATATTAGATGTATTAGAAATTTGAAGGGGTAGTATCATCCTTTTTATTGTGACCTGTATTGCAAAAAAACAAAATTATAAAATACTATTAATCAATTAATTAATAAAGTATAAAAATATCATTTTTAATCAATGACTAAGATTGTTATACTGGTAGTATAATACTACCAGTAAAATACACATGGTAGGGAAAAAAATTGCACAGAAAGTTTAGTCAAGCCGGTGCAAAATGACAGCTCACACAACATTTGTAAAACCTATGTATATATGTTGACACATATTTTAACACTAGCTTTGACGTGTGTATGTAGGTTTTCTAATCAGTGTTCCATCATGCACACTAACTAAAATCTCTAAGTAGATTCAGCCTGGTTCCCTGATATGGTCTGATTCTCTGATTGAACATGTGTAGGTTAGGTTCAAGAACACTGCAATTAATTTAGAAATGAATATCCAATATATATGGTCTTCCGAATTCAACTTTATATCCCATGTACCATTGTTTAATTTTTTTACATGGGCTAAAAAGTTAGATAGGTGTGTAATTAACAGTAAACCTACCCAGCGTGGTTTCTTTAATTTGGTCACTACCACAGAATTTGCTAGCCGGACAAAAGCTGGCACTGATGGGAATTTTCTGCTCAGACAAAAACCAGCATTATATTGATAACAAATATTGATACCAGTTTGAGGAATAAACCAGCACCGATGGACATGATTATAGTAATTAATGCCGCTTGTGGGAATGAACCGGCACTAAATTAGTGAGATACCGTGTGCCGGTTCATGGCAGGAACGAACCGGTTTAAATTTTGGTCGACCTTATTAGTGTCGGTTCTAGATATAAAGTGGCACTACTACTGAGTGCCTCATCTATGTGAATTAATTCTCCTATGAATCAACACTGATCACCCCTTTCATATTACTTCCGGTTTGATACGAACATAACTTTTTTTCATATAAACTTAGATCAAGATAAATAGTACATGAAACTGTATCTCTTGATGAGATCTACTCCCTCCGTTTTATAACGTAAGATGTTTGACTTTTTTAGTTACAATGTTTGATCATTTATCTTATTCAAAAAATTATGGAAATATCATTTATTTTCTTGTGACTTACTTTATTATCAAAAGAACTTTAAGCACGATTTATCATTTTTATATTTGTACTAAATTTTTGAATAGGACGAATGATCAAACGATGTAACCAAAAAAGTCAAACATCTTACATTATAAAACGGAGGCAGTAGAATTTTGTAATCGATATATTTTTTTATTTCAAGTCATTTTAATGCCCAAATATGCGATTCAAATCTCTGATTGGAAGGGTCAACAGGACAAATACGTGCATATCATCCTAACCAGGGGCAAAACCAGTTAGGAGCCCCGTCTAGGGCTCAAATCTGCTATTTTATCCAAACTTTTTACAAATTCACTATTTTCTTCTAAAATTTGTAAGGAATTTATCCGGAGTTTGAATCCTAGGCCCAGGGCTTGCACGCTAGTTGTCCTAGGCCTAATTGTGCCCCTAATACTAACAACACTTATTTGCAAGTGAGTTGATAAATAATGTGAGCACATGAGGGGGAGAGGTCACAAGTTCAAAATCCTGCCATGACTGGCCTCCCTCCCTCACCTAGATCTAGAGCTCTTGCCAGCTTGGGAACAACTGTCCAATGCTAGCCTCAACAATGCCCACCACCCTCGCCGTGCCTTCCTTCCCTCAGTTCTCACCACCTTGCCTAATGATATATCACATATTAATCCATCTTATTATGTTTGTACTTTTTTCACTGCTACGCGTATAACATGCGACAATGAGGAGATATCTGCCCCTTAAGGTGTGGAAAACCACTTCCTATTATTTGTTAACAAGCTAGTCCCGAACCTATTTTTAAGTACTACGGGTTATAAAATTCTAAGCTAAATTTTTATGGTTTATTTAATTTTCTAAATGGAATAGCCAACTAATTTCTTGTTAGAATTATTTGAACATGAAACCATGCTAGTCCCTATTAATGTTACAACATATCATGTGTTTGTCATAATTAAGTACATATGTATTCTTCCTATATAGTTCTTACCCACTAGCTATAAAGCTCAAGATGCAAACATATTATGTCATCATCGACTAGCAACTATTATATTTAAAGCTCATGCAAGCATTCTAAATAAGCTTAACATGCGAACATGTCATATCATCACCCACTAACAACTATTATATTTAAAGCTCATGCAAGCATGCCGCATCATCTACAATTTATTAGATTCTAAAGATTAATATGTAGGCATGCCAAATCATCATCCTCTATATTATTTTCATAATATTTCAACGTATATTTACCCATCATTTCAACATATTTAACATACATTCATCTATATATCCCACAAAAGGTAAATTCATCCATCATTTCAACATATTTAAATAGGAAAAAGTCTACTTCAAACCCTGAACTATCAGGGTTGGTCTACTTAACCCCCTAATATATGAAACTAGATATTCTACCCCCTAAAGTACGAAACAAGTTCAAATATCCCCTAGAGTGGTTTTATAGGTGGTTTTGCTGAGTACATGATGACATGGTGTTACACTAAAAAATTTGGAAGTTCTCGAAGTTTCCTCTCATAAAAACACTATAAGTATTTGGAAAGACTCCAAACCAAGCACACCAAAAGTTAACAAAATTTTGTAATACAAAAATGTGCCAAAATTCGGTATTAGCATTTTTTTTTGTAAATGTTGATTTTGGCAGCAAAGTGAACAAGCCCTAAGAGTTTTTTTTATATTAACATGCAAATTTATAGAATTTTAACCTCCTAAGAAAAATGGGTTGACTTCTAAGAGATCCTTCAATTAGTATAAAGAAATATGAGTATTTGTAATTTATGCTGTTACTTTGAAAGTTGGTTTTGTTGTCGGTGTGCCAACTATATGTTTATGATACAAATAACAACATCAAATCACATTCTTATGATAATATGTCCCTTTTGAGTTTGTTTGGTTTATATTATAATTAATGCTATCAATGTTTGTGTTTATTTGCTCAATTGCTTTAAGTCCACCCTTCAAAATTGTTATCGTGCTAGATATAGGTAACAACTTTAATTCAATCAAATTTGATTAGGTCAATTAATGTATGTGTGGCTATGGCTATGGCTATGTTTAGAGTGAAGAAGACAAATGCATTGCTAGTATCATCTAGATGCTTGTTTTGCCGACAGGGCGGGGGAGTTGCTAAGGGATTTGTGTCTACACACACCACCATATCCGCAATGGAAAAGTATCCAATGCGCACAAACTTTCTATGCAAGGCGCGACTTAGACTAGGAACCCCACTCATATTCAAAAGACATCTACTTTGATAATAAGTAGTTAGGCTTCCATTTTTCCAATATCATTGAATAACATGCCCCGGGTCTTAGGTAACTCTAGTGGTAAAGCCATGTTATAGGTGACCACCTTATTGCACACTTCAGAGAGCTGTGTTATATGTTATCACTACCATAAGATTTTTCTGAAAAATATCCCTTATTCTTCACAATTTGCTAGAATGGCGTGTCTTTTTAAAATACTTGATTGCCTCACATGCATTATAGCCAAAAGGAGGGATAACATGGTGTTGAAAACTATAGCGTGGAGTATGCATGCGTTACATATATATTGAAACATGAATTATTGAATGTATTTGCTTCACACCTTTGTTGCCAGGGAAGCGGTGACGTTGTGCATGGGAAGCATGCATGTCTTGGGAGATGGAAATTGGTGCATGTTGCAGGGTAACATACTTTGGAAAATGGGGGATGACGACTACTGTATGTTGCCTAGTTGGTTTGGCCAGATATCGCTTGTGCTAGTAGAATGGGTATATTTTGCATTTTTTTAAAAAATAGGTTCTTCTTGTAAATAGATGAATAAAAAGAATATTACAAATAGATTTCCTACCATAACACATCAAGTAAGAACATATCCATTACTATGGCCGTGTTCGGCAACTCAAGTTAGATATCTAACACCCCTCTTTTTTCGCGCGCACGTTTCCCGAACTACTAAACGGTATATTTTTTGTGAAAATTTTTGATAGGAAAGTTGTTTTAAAAAATCATATTAATCTATTTTATATTTTTTTAATAATTAATTAATCATGTAATAATCTATTACTACGTTTTCCACGCCGGATAACTAACTCACCCTCCCCTCCAAACGAACGCAGCCGATGTATATGTGGTCTCCACATGAAAAGGGATCGTGGCGGGGGATTGTGGAAGGGATGATGACATGTTGGGCCCACATAATGCCTTCGAGGGAGATAGACAAACCCATGGTATGCAGGACATTAATTTCTCTGTATGCATGTCCTGACTTCTCAAAAACTATTTTTAATGTCCTAGACAAATAAACATAAAATTTTAGTGTCGTACGACGGCATTGGAAGTGCTAAGCAACAAAACAATTATCCTACACAATGCTCAATAGCAAATTCTGCCATCCTAACTACTACCTCCGTCTCATATCAAGTTCATTTTCAGTTTTTAGATACAATGTTTTGACTCTTTGTCTTATTTAATTTTTTTTGCGATTAATATTTTTTATTGTTACTAGATGGTAAAAACATGAATATTACTTTATGCGTGACTAGTTTTTTTTAAAGTTTTTTTTATAATTTTTTAAAATAAGATAAACGGTCAAATTTTGGACATAAAAATCAAAAAATAAAGTTATTATGGGACAGAGTTAGTAGCTAGTTTGGCCGCTCGATATCGGGTTGGCCGATCATGTTTGATCCTAAAAACTCTAGGTTTGAGCTACAATCAAGGCTTCCTTGGGCTTAGCTCAAGTTTATTTTTGGGTATGGAGCTCAAGCATCACAGACAGCTCTACATGTCTTCTTGTCACTTCTTAGAAAAAAATAAAAAAAAAGGAACAAAAAATGTGCTTGGGAAAACGACCAGGAAATGGGCAGGCACGTGGCTATGGTTGACATGTCTGATTCAGCAAGTACATATACCACCCTTCTCCCCTTGAATTGTATGCTTAATTGTTCTGCAGAATATAACCTTCCTTTATTCCCATGTGTAGCTCATCACATGAGGAATATTGTTAGTCTGGTTGGACTGCACCACTTGTGCATAGGAGCATCCAAGTATAGCTAATACACTATTCCAGAAACAACAAATTGATTAATATATAATATTCCTAAAAAGTAGCTAATTATTTAATACTATCGATGAATTAGTTAACATATTCTGCACTAGCTCCTTAATTACTATGTACTAAATGGGGCTTAATTAAGTGCTGTCTAGATGAGATTGGCCACAATGTATGTTTTATGTACCTGTGCCCCTGAGTGCATGCCACACTTTAGTTGGCATATGCAGGTTGATGATGATTCATGCCACTGTGTATGCATGTGTGTAGCACAGGATGGACAGGGGTAGCTAATCATAAAATAATTTAATAATTTTATGGCTTGGAAAAGTGATTCAGATATTATATGTGAGGAGAGGGTTTGATATGTTCTGTTGAATGGGGGTGCAGGTGGTGGCTTGTCCACAGCTGCATTTGGGCCAATTGAAGCAAGTGCAGATCACAAGTACAAGATCTGGTGGGTATCACCATACCATCTATCTATCTATGCAATCTATTCTACACATCTCCCTATATATTATTTATGTTTGTAACTTCACATATATATATATATATATATTATTTGTACAATTAATTTTGTTCTTCAGTATCTGTGGTGAGCACTGACCCCCACCATTAGGAACCACCCACGACCAATCAATCTATCTATATAAACATATATATAATTGTAAATTTGACATGACAAATTCTAAGATGTCAAATAAAAAAAATGGTAGATCCTGGAAGATGCAATGAAATGTGGAAGCCCAAATGATTTTCATTTTCTCAAAAAAAGAAAAGGTATCAAGATATTGACATTGACTTCTTTTGTAAAGGGGTGAGGAGTACAAAGGGTGGCTTTCTTCCCACCCCCTCTTTCTCCTTTGTTTTTTCTCAATGCCTTAATATGTAAGAAACACCAATTGTGTATAACTTAGAACTTCAAACTGGACAGCCTCCAAACTTAAATTACTTAAACCATTTACTGTTCAACTTTGTCATCACAATTTGTAAAGATTCAAAAAAAATACCAATGGCTAAAATGGTATTCTAATACTTATAACTAGTAAATTCCATAAAAATGACAAAAAAATCCTAGTTGTGCATAGGAGTACGTAGTTGAAATCAAAATCAATTTGATCAATAGCAAAACAAAGTGGTCCTATTTAGTTTAGGAACTACTTTTGTCAGGTAATTGTACTGTATTTTACGCAAACAAGGTAACTGTAATGTATTTGTTTATTTGTACCAAATTTCTCTAGGGTATAATACTCTGGTGGTAGTCTCTTTTTTGTTTCAAATATTTAAATCCAATTTCTATTTATGTTATAAATTTTAAATTTTGTATATGCTTTGGGCCACATTAATTAGCAACGCACAACTCACGTCGTCTCCCAAAACTTCTCTAATTTTTTGACAATGATGAGAGGTTGGCAGTTTTGATTCTTTTTTTTATGATCTGAAATAGCAGGAGAGTATCCTACTGTGCTATATTAAATATAAGAGTTGACAAATATGTAAAATAGATTGTATACCACTAGAGGAAGAAAACAAATCAAAAGGAGATTACAAAATGTTGTCTGTTTCTTTTACTCTATGCAGAAGTGGAGTAAAATCCTCCTTGATTAAGGTCTTCCAAGATGTTAAGGAAGGTCTTCTAGTGATCACTTCAATGAAAAACAATCGACCAAAATGTTGTTTTTGCAGCTACCACCATGTTCTGATAGCTCATGATGGTGTTCTCAAACTCTCATAAAAATTCAAGTTATAAAATAGACTTTTGCCTAATTAATTTGCACTCTCCCAGTGGTCATGATTGAGTGATCGAGATTGTTGTACTATTTCCTCGCTTGTGAAGGAGAAAGAGAAATATATGGAGTGAGGCATGCAGCATCTCTTAGGGGACCCGGTTGGTCATCCATTGTCTGCTTCTTTCCTCCTTTTTAATTTCCCATTCACTTCAAAAGAAAAAAAAAGAGTGTGTGAGTATTTATAATATATGACATGTCCTAATCTATCCTAAACATAAAGTGACCCAATGTGTGTCTACTAATGTACGGTATGACATGTAACATATTTCCTAACATGTTTTCATGGCCACTTTGTTACAGGCATGAATGAGGTTCGTGTGTCTGTGTATATATGACTAGGCATACATTAATTAGCCTTTTACATATATAAAACATAAGCTTTACTCTCATCCTTCCTTTGTACCGCGAGGTACTAAAATTCTCACTCGTGCTATCTACCTCACGATCAAGTTGGTATTAAAATCCTGACTACTGGTGATGATAGATCGAACGATCACGATTGCATGGTACCTCGAGATACCAGCTTGGTCATGGGACGAATAACACGAGTGAGGATATTAATACCTCACGGTATAGTACCTCGCGGTTCAAAAGGAATGATGTAAGTAAAACTCATAAAACATATATAAACAAATGAGGAGTACTGAATTGATGCTCCTGTTTCTATGGCTGGTAGTGCTGGATACATTCTTGCATGCATGGCTAGCCAAAACCATTCTTCTCCTTATAATGTATGTACTTGAGAATCCAATTGACTCATCCTCTCCCTGCAGCACCCACAAACAATAGCCTCCCTTTTCCCCTTCTTTTCCTCCCTTTTGCTAGGCTTTCTGTCTCATTGTTGGCTGCTAGCTACTGCCATTGCACAAAAGGAGGGGTGATCGGTTCTGAGTGAGCACATGGATTTTGAAGAGTTGAATTCCCTTTCACTCATTCCCCTCTTGATCTTCAGCACACAGACAGACACCCCCTCACATAGCCCAAAAGTAAGTTGATTAGTCCTCTCTATCAGGTTGCAATGGCTTTTGTTGTTTGTACATGTCCTGCATATATATCATAAAAAAATGCTCCCCCTATCCCTAAATATTTGACGCCGTTGATATTTTTATACACGTTTGACTATTCGTTTTATTTATTTTTTTAGAAAATATATAAAGCTACATATATGCATAAAAGTATATTTAACAATAGATGAAATTATATACAAATAATTAATAATTATATAAATTTTTTGAATAAGACAAATAGTCAAACGTGTATAAAAAAGTCAAGGCATCAAATATTTAGGGACGGAGGTAGTATATATATAAACTGCATGTCTAGATGCACTCACACACACATATATGCATCCATGAAGAATCAATCAATGGTGGGCAGCATGTGCCTTCGTGTATGAGTCTTGGCATATATGCATCTGGTTTTAGTTTCACAACAACCATGAAAAAGATGCCTGCCATGCTCTTATTAACCCCATAGATTATATATACAGGCAAGCATTCAGGAAAGGAAGATACCCTGCTAGGGGCCAAGACCTAAAGACATAGCAGAGACATATTAGGTTACATGTACACAAGCAACCACAAGAATCTATCCATCCAGCTACGAGCTATCTATCTATCTCTCTACAACTTTTTGGTCCAACTCCTTTAAGTGTTTTTTTCAATGGACCAACTCTTTAATTGTTCTTGCAAACCCAAAGAAAGTTGATATATTCTCGTAGAATTATTGTTCCCTATGTTCCTTGAGGACACATGTGTACATCGATCGATCTCTAGAGAGAATTGTTTAGATAGTAGAATCTTTCATTTTACCAATTGAATCAGAGAGCTAGAGAGAATTGTCTATAAAGCTTAGTCAATATATGCAAAGCGTAATACATACACATTTCTCTACCTATTAGCTAGTCAGTTAGCATGCATGTTCTTCCTAGATTCCTATATAAATATGCTGCTCTTGGAAGAAAGGAATGCTAATTAATAATCAGATATTTCTTTCAGATTCATGAAGCTAGCAATAGCATTAGCACAGCATTGAACTAATATATATGTGCAGTCATATGCACTAGCTTTTTCATTAGGGCAACTCTTCGGTACATTTTACTGGTAGTATTATACTATCAGTAGAAAAATAGTATTTTTGAACTTTGTTAATTACTTATTAGCGGTATTCTGTAATTTTGTTTTTTTGCAATAAAGATCACGACAAAAAGGACGATATTACCCCTTTAAATTCTTACTACATATAATATTATTGATAGTATAATTTAATTACATCCGTTCGATAAAAGTAGATCAACGGTATGGATTAAATTCTAATACTAGTAAAATATACCGGAGTCGGCCCTTTCCATTAACACCTGATTGATCAGATCAGCGCATGCCAATTGCATGGGATTCTCCAAAGCTAATCGATCGATAAGGATTAATTATTGCATGGTATGAGTATGACCAATAACTTCAGGAATCACATCTATATATATAGGCCATAAAAGGGTATGCGATTATAACCAAACATGGATCATGTTTGTGGGGATCAATATCGATCGATCATTTCATGATCAAAAATAATTAATCCACCGATCTTATTCGACTTGACATTTATTCCCTGGGCACTGGATCGATCGATGATGATCTCGAAGAACAAGTGCTGGCTTAGCTAGCAGATCGACACTGAGGCATCGCCATCAGGCCATGTGTGCATGCTCGATTGTCATGTACAAATCCATCAATCCGCGGCCTCATTCGATCGATCGATTGCGAAAAAAATGTGTACAAATGGTCCCCAATTAATTAAGATTTGCTCCGGTCCAACAAAAAGTATCTCGAGCTACCGGTACCTAACTTGAGGTACCAAATTATTTGGATCTAGCTGAGTAGGATGTGTGCTGTTAGATCCAGCGATCAGAAACGATTTGGTACCGCGAGGTACTTTTTATTACTTTTTGTTGGACTGTAAAATTGCTCCAATTAATTTGTATGTGCTTGATATGTGAAAATGACTCATGAGTAGCAAATTAATCCCTAGTGGATGAGTGGAGCACACTCTAGCAGTGGTATCTGGGATTATTATTTTTAATTTGGAGCATATATCTGAATGCAACAAAAATTTTTAGTTGATGCTGGAATAACTTCACATGATATGGGAGTTGAGAGAGATGCATGCAGTTGCACACATATGGTTGCAAGAAAACAAATCAAGTGCCTGCCCTCAATTGCCTCACTAGATTCTGAAGGTAGCAGTTGGGTCTACCCCCCTTGTAATCACCCATCATATGCTCACAGCCAATAATTAAACAAGCACAAAGTACATCATCCACATAAAAAGAATTAACCTCTCCACCATTTAAGGCCAGAAACACAACTGCAACATTACAAATCATGTGCCACTAGTTAATTAGCTCATTAGTCTACGATATATATCTCAGGGGCTCAGCACATGATAGTCAACTTCACTACCACACATTGCACCAAAAGGATTGCCCCTACCATAAGCATGCTTTGCACTATGTCGATAGATCGAAAAAGAAAACCATATGGATCTGTAAACATCTGCGACGATCTCTGGATAGGCACATATCGCTGCATTGCTTTACAATCTGCGCAATTTTTCTAAAGAGATTTGCTCTGGTCTAATAAAAAGTATCTCGAGATACTAAATCATTTCCCATCATTGGATCTAGCTGAGTATGATGTGCACTATTAGATCCAATGATCATAAATGATTTGGTACCGCGAGATACCGATACCTCGAGGTATTTTTTGTTGGATTGAAGCAAATCTCTTTTCTTTAAGTAAAGATAGCACACCAGCAGAAACATGAAACTTAACACCACAGCCCTTTATAGTCACTATACTAAACCTTTGGGAGGGCTCACATCATGATTATTTGCAGCCAGGTCAGGCATGCAATAGATGGTAGCTGTTGGGAAAAAACTGAACAAGTACCGCTATACTTTTTTCATGTCATGCAAAGGTAACTAGCTAGCTGATTTTGGTTGTACTATATGTAATAGTCATGAGGTGGCTGGTTTTGGTCCTCAGATGTATCATTGCCAATGCCCCCTGCAAAATGCTTGTGCAAATGCCCTTCAAACAAAAATATACAATTGATCTACCTAAGGGCGGTACCAGCCGTGGAGTAGTTTAGGCTGGAGCCCCACGCCTAGCTAAAAAATTACATTGGAAAATTACTATTTTTAGTTAAAATTTTATCAAATGATTTATATTTCATTTTTTTACCATAGGCTTAGTAAATTTTTGGTTTCGCCCCTGGATCTACCGGAGATCTCAAATTGGCAGCCTTTACAAATCTGTAGGATCTATCAACAAGCTGCTACAAGTCTAGTGCAGGCAATCAAGAAAAAAAAAAGAGGGAGAGAAAGGGAGAGAGAAAGAAAGAAAGAGGAAAAGAAGGAGAGGGGGAGAAAAGAAAAGAAGCTAGTGGCAGAAGCATAAACACAAATGACAATTTGACATGAGTGGCACAGATTCACCTCCCTGGACAAACTTGGTGACACGTTACTAAAGGTGCATGGCTGGATTGCTCAGCTAGCTAGCCTTTCCAACATATTCATAAACTATTGTCACACACCCAAACACTTGGAGCTAGAAGGCAGAATTACATGTTCTTTAATTAACCTTCACTAATTACTTCTTCATCAGAATCCCAGTGCATGCATGGGTACTGACTGCTACATGATCAGTAATATGATCTAGCTTTGCATGGTACCTAGCTTTTGTGCTGCAAGTAAAGGTGCTGGGACCTGCATAATTGTGCAGCAAGGAGCCAAAGTTATGGGCTTTAATGTTAATGTGACATCACTGCCCAAAGGCATATCTTGTTTCAAGATCTCTCTCATTTCTCAACGGATACCCAATATATAGTGATGTATGTATGTGCTTTTTCCAGATATCACTTAATCCAGTTCATGAGTGATTTTATAAATTTAATTACACTGTATGTATATTTCTGTTCTATCTATATATATGTGTTTTGTTCTTCCAAGATGCAGCTGTTAGGTGTGAGTAGTGACACTACAAGTTTTTCATGATTTTCTACAGATTATAGTGATCAAGTAGTTGAACTGTTGAAAGGGAAAAAAAAGAGAGAAGAAAATAAACAAAGGAGAAAAAAAATGGGAAAGGTGGTGGGTGTGGAGCACTAGATTAGATTGCACACAGGAATGGATGGATTCCATATGAAGATGAAATGCTTTAAAACTTGTCAAGGCATAAATTAATGAAAGAAATGGAAAAAGGTATGAAAAGATGAACCAGCATGGTACATGTACTTGTAGATAATTAATTTGTTCTAGAATTAATTTGGGCGAGAGCGCACCCAACAGCCGGACATCGCAATCATCTCCATTCGAGTTCATATATGTACATCATCTTTAATGCTTAGTGTGCTATGCATAACTCAAACTTGTACTAAGGTTTCCGGCCTTGACACACATACATCTGTCATACCTGGCGAACAATACTTTTTTGTCTCTCGTCGATCCTTCTTGTGATCAATCATGCATTAATTCTCAAATATTTGTGTTGGAGCTTTTTCTAACCAACATGGTGTCACCTAAAGATTCACTGTGTTACGGAGTCGTCACAACCTTGACATATATTAAGATGGGTTTTCAAAATGAAAACTGGCCAGTGGAGCTAATCCCAATAGATTGGAGATAGAGCAATTTTATCATCCTTAGGAAGGTACCAGGAGGTACCACTGTTTTTTATATAGAATTTGGTACCTCTTGGTATCTTAGATACTAGAAGATATCAAATTTTATATAGAAAACAGTAATACCTCATGGTACCTCCTTAAGGATGAAAAAAATGCTTTTGTGGATATGGCTTGTCTCGAGATCAAAATAGAAGATTTATGAGACAAACCTAAAGGGATATCCATACTCTCATGGCAAAGGACGGATACCTTACAACATAGACAAAACAAAGATGTGCAAACTAGGGAACAAGTAGAGAGGTAAATTGAAAAGAATGGTTCACCAGGCTAATTGGATTGATTGTTGATTGTGTTATTGGTTGTTTCAATTGATCTGGTCTTAGACCCTTATAAAAGGGTTGAGCTAGTTTGCCTCCATAAAGCCTCCACCATGTGCGTCCTAGTTATTAGGTCTTAGGATTAACTACATAGGAAACCTTGTGTGCACAGAAGGAAACATGAGAAAGACCTCAATTAGACTCAGTCTTGGAGTCTGTCAATCAGACCATCAGAGCTACTGGCCGGACCACCACTATGTCGCCTGTCTCGTAACCCATGGGTAAGTAATCTGCCTTAATTTGTTAGGAAAGGCTCGGGATGTTCCTAGTGAGGCCAAATCTTGTCATATTATCACTAGGTCCAAATTTTGGTATCAACAAATTGATATTAGAATTTCCCATATTATATCCAGGGTTAATAATTTTGGAACAAAATTTTGGTAGGTTCTCATAGGATGTTCTACCGACTGAAAAAATATTTTTTATTTAATAGAAAAATATTCAAATTTAGCAAAAATTCCAAATTTTGATAATTTCATTCAAAGTAACTGATTTTAACTTTTTATAAAAAAAATGGAAATTTAAGTAACCCCTGGTATAGTTACTTATTCTAAAATAGTAGACCCTGGTTACTTTATTTGCCTATATTAACAATTAGAGAAAACAAATAATATTAACAGACTAGTTGCGTTCAATGTATCTTGAATCAAACTAGTTGGGTTTGTTCAAGTCATCAAAACTCATGAGGAGAGATGGGTAGTGCAGAAAGTAGGTACTAAGTACAGCTATATTGTGTCTGTTTATTTGTATTGCAATTCACGTATATACATAAGACACTAGGCGTAGCTTAGAGATAAGTGTGGAACACCTGAGGTGGCACCCAATAGGGGATTCCCTTTGGTGATCATGAATGTACTTTACCAAGTATATTTATACCTAGGTACACATATTTACTAGCTAGTACTTGTACTTTCAGTTCAAACATGCAGGCATGCGCCCATAAGGTTCTTTTTCGAATTAAATATGTTTCATGTACACCAACATGTTTAGTTATAAACCAAAATTTGAATTTTCAACTTAGAAGCCACCGTCTCTTTTCAGTTCTGCATATGCTTTTAAGCCAAAATTTGAATTCTTAACTTTAAATTTGTAGTTGATTTTGAAGTTTTTTACTGAAGTTTATTTTCCAGCCTTGTCTTTTAGATTGCTAAGAATACATAATTGTTTTTCATTTGTAAGTATATCGTCTGACTTTTTGCATGAAAAAGCCAAACAATGTTCAGGTAATTGCAGCTTCTTTCACAAAATAGCCAAACAGAGTCCCACACAACATACATATCCTAGAAATTAAAATGAATTGGAATTACGATTATAATGGATATGGATTTTAAAACCTTGAGTGCATATATGTCTCCTCCTTTCTCGATTGCTAACTGTCCAAATAGTTATCAATAGTTTTGAAAAAAAATGGTCAAGAATATTATGTCACCATACGTACATGCAGGTTAAAAACACTTTGTACATATTTATGAAAAAATATCCAGATGCAAATGCGAATTGATATTTTTTAGATGATTATATTAATTTTGACATTTCATATGTATATAGTGATAGATAATACTACAATCTAGTATATATTTTGTTCTTTTTTTTAAACAAAATCTTTTATATTATGCTTATGCTTAAAAGCCAAAATGAATTCTAAAACATAAATTTGGAGTTGATTATGAGGTTTTTCATCGTAGTTTATTTTTTAGCCTTTGCTTTTAAATCACTAAGAATATGTATATAAAAGTTTTATTCATAAAATATTTTTTAATCATCAATAAGTCTTTTTTGCTTATGGTTAATATAAGCCAAAAAGATGAGGTTCTATCATGTTATTGAATTAACTTAAAACTTTTCATGACAAATTGGACCAAGAAATGGGAGCACATACACACCCTGCATGGCTTAAAACACGTACGTTCTCAGATATAATTGAAGATCAGTTGCAAGCCCATTAATTAGGATAATACCTACAAGTGTCACACCACTAAAAATTTGGTCTTCGATAGCGTTAGGTTAGGATGGTTAAAGCTAAGCATAGGCATGCAATTAACTCAACAGTGAAATCAGAAAAGAGGCTAGGAAATTAACACAAGTTTCTGCAGACACAAGTACATATGTGAGCTCTTACTCCTATAGCATTTTGCTTGAGAACATGGATGGGTTAGTTGATCTCTTTGTGTCAGCCTCCACAAACCAGCCCACTGATTAAATTCACTCGTTAATGCATGGGTCATAACATGAAAAGCTGGTAAAGGCCAACTAACACAGCAGCAGCAGCAGCTAACTAATCTTCCATCCTCATTATTTTTTGTTCAAAAAGTGTTAATAAGCTGTCGCTCTCCAAGACGTTGCAAGACCGACCAGTGCGATATACCTATGCTGATATAGTGACAGGAACTCATGTTTGCATTGTCATATATATGTAGGCTCTTGCAGGTGGTGGCGTCTCTAAAATTCTTAGTTTGGTTGGTCCAACTTATATAAATTTATTTAAATACCATAAATAATATGTCAAATCAAATATATCGTACAAGTTTAATAATAACTAAAAAAAATATTATAACACGTTATTAAGAGATTATTCCATTTTTCTATTTATTTAGAATTATTTTCCTTTTTTCACATAAATGTATACCTTATATTAGAATTTTTTTTGCCCCACTGGGACCCCCATAGATCCGCACCTGCTTGCAGGTCCCATGCTTGAATTTTTTTTTTTTTTTTTTTTTTGCCTTTCATCTCTGTTATTATGCCGGGCTACCAGGATACACCAAACATATATAATGAGTTAAGTATATACATGCTTAAATCATGACAAGCAAATTATCTTATTTTCAAGTTCATTTTCTTTATGACTTTCTCTGCTTCTATTCATATTCATTCTGTATAGTGCATTCTTCACAAATACTATACGTTCCCTTTCCTCCATATTTTTTATATGACGCGGTTGACTTTTACTTCGATTTGACCTTTTATCTTATTCATATATTATTAATTATTTTATTATAATATGATTTATTATTATAGAAATTTTAGGTATGCTTTATAATTTTACATATTTAGATATAAATTTTAAATAAGACAAATGGTCAAACATAAATTCAAAAATCAACTGTGTCATATAAAAAAATATGGAGGGAGTATTTATCGAGGAGCCGAGCTCCATACTAAAGGTGCAATACCCTAGCCCGCGTGTGTTCTCGTTCCAATTCGGCCTGTTAGCACCATATGTTCGGTTGGTGGTAGTTCCACATAAAAAGTTTATGTATTTGGGCTAGCTTATATACTCAGTTCACCTTCGGGTTAACCTTTTTACACCCAATGAGGATGAAAATGTAATGTTGTGCTATTTGAATGTGAGCCTACTCACCGTGTAGAGTGGCCTATGAGGATTTGAGAGCCAGGATGTTACAAGTGATATCAAAACCTCAACCCATGCTGCACGAGTGTGCGTACGTGGTGGCCATTGGAGGGACACGTTGTAGCATCGTGATACTAAGGAGTGATCATGGGTATTCACCTGCAAAGTAGCAGTAAGTTGTTGGGGGTGCCAGCGTTGATGGGGGAGTGTAATACCACAACCCGTGTGTGTTCTCATTTCAATTCGTCCTGTTAGGCACGTTTGACCTAAGTGTTCGTGTGGTGGGATTAGTCTTACATAGAAAGTTTATAGATTTAGATCGATTTATATACCCAGTTCACCTCAAGCATAGTACCTCTGAGTTAATCTTTTTATATGAAACAAAAACAACAAGTGTAAGTGGGATGCTATGTGAACATGGGTCTACTCACCTTGTAGAATGACCGAGGGGTTGGGTGTGTTTCAAAAAGGTCGGCAACAAATACTCAAATTTTCCAAGAAAGATCCACTCGTTTTCATTAATTAATTCACATCACCACAGCACACATACCAGTAATGAAAAACCTTTAATGAAGGTGAGAGCGAATTACAGACGTAGTTGGGAGAGCTTCTGGCTCCTAATCTAACTTTTGCAAAGCGACCCAAATGATCCTGGTCAACCCCACTAGTCTAGAAAATATTTTACGGGGAAATCTTTTTATATTTATATATATCACTCATTGATTAAATTCAAGTCTATAAAATATATTGTGATGAAAAAAAATTCAAACTATTTTCAAAATTCAAATTTGAGATGTGACCGATAAGCTAACAAACAAAAGATTACTCTCTATAGTCCATAATTCTTGTCATTTTAGATAAGAGTATGATCAAACATTGACTATTAATAAATTGTAAAGTATTTAGTTTGAAAACACTGGAATAACTATAGATGAGTCTTGGAGAGTATTTTAATAGAAGTAAACTTTTAGTTATTTTTTCATATATTTTAGTGGAAAATCATAGTCAAACATATATTTTGAAGAAAATATCATTGCCCAAAACGATAAGAATTATTAAACTGGATGGAGTAGTAATTTTGGTTATGTGGGTTTTGCCATATTTATATAAGAATTTTGCGGGATTTTTACAAAAATTCAGTTCAATTCCTACAGAAGTCATGAAAATTACCATGCTCAAATTAAGGAGGCTTAACCTTACCATTGTTAGAATAGTTCTTCTAGATCGAGCTTTGATACTACCATCTCATTTAAATATTGACCAATCGATGGCAGGACATCATGATGAAGCTTGCATGAGCACCACAATGGTGGCAAAGTGCGAATCCACACATGACTTTCATTAGTCTCAAGTACACAAATAAAACTAGAGCTTCTCTTTTCTTTTTCTAGTTTAGGTTTCTCTGTTCCTCCTCTCTCCCTCAAGATAACATTATTTTTTTCCCCTTTCCTTCTCTTGGGTGCATCATTAATTTTCCTGTCATCTTGATCTTGTCTTGTGTTCAATTTCCTACAATCTCGCAAGCATTTTTGACACCATCTCTACCCAGAATGCATGTTTATAAGGATTAATATTTTTGTAAGTTGTAGCCATATTTACATTTATATCCCATTTGCAAACCAACTGCCCAGTTTAATCATTATGTACACACTACACCAATCAATATTAATTTCTCTACTCCCTGAAAAGAAAGTGAGATGATCTGTAGCTTCTGAATATCCACTGATCCAAGCCTGCACCATGCTTATAAACTCCCTTTCAAGTTTGAACAATAACTACCACCACCATTATTTGTAACTTCTACTGGATATATACCATCAGCATCTAGTGGTGTATTACCCCTTGCACACCACACAAATTGCTAACTAACCACAAAATCATTAAACAAATATGCAAATTTTGACTTTTTGGCTTGCAAAGTTTGATTATTTGTCTTATTCAAAAAATTATGAAAATATCATTTATTTTACTTGTGACTTACTTTATTATCAAAAAAAACTTTAAGCATGACTTGTCATTTTTTATATTTGCACTAAATTTTTGAATAAGACGAATGGTCAAACATTATAACCAAAAAAGTTAAACATCTTATATTATGAAATGGAGGTAGTAGTAACTAACAATATACATGTTTATAGGGTATGCTAATTGGCAATCCTAGCCAATAAAAAAAAGTGACAGCAACAAGTGTTAGCTCCCCTGCCCCAATTGGTAGGTCCATCTTACCCCCCCTTCTTTCCTCCTTTGCCTTTGCCATTTCACCCCCACTCCACACACATTCACATTCCTCTCTCTCTCTCTACTGTCTCTCTCTCTCTCCTCTTCTGCTATGATAAATACCCTGGAAACTGCAATCACCCAGGCAAACCAGACAACACTTCACTTGGGAGTCAGCCTAGTTGAGCTCAAGCTAGCCTGATCGATCTCCTTCATCTTCTTCTCCTCATCATCACAACAAGGTTGTCAACTCAGCTCAGCCTCAGCCTCAGCCTCAGCTAGCTACTATATATCTGCCACCACACTGCAGCTCTAGTGTCTGCATAGCTTTTTGCTCTGTGCTAGTCTTGGTGGTGGTGGTTTCTGTGTGAGAACACCATCGGAGAGACAGAAAGATCGCCATGCCGCCTCAGGAGTTGCATGGTGATGATGAGCACCAGACAGCCGCAGGTGGCGGTGGCGGCGGCGGCGGCGACCACCACCTCGTCATCGACTTCAGTGATCCCCCTTCGACTACTTCTTCTTCTTCTTCGCCGCCGTCGTCGTCGTCTTCTTCGACCAATTGCTCCACCGCCGCCGCGTCTCCGGCCGTCGCGGCCGGCGCCGTCGTCCATCCCACCGCCGCCGCCGGCCGCCGCCTCCGCCCCGCCGTAAACTCCTTCCTCCTTGTCCTCAAGGTATTATATATACACGCATTTATATATGTACAGCTACGTGCATGCGCATGTTGATATATGTGCATGAGAGGTTGGTGATGAGACGTGTCCATGCATTTTTGCGATTGGTGTGTGTGGGGTGCAGTTCGAGGAGGTGGTGTACAAGGTGAAGCTCGGCAAGCCGGCGGCGGGATGGTGCGCGAGGGTGTCGTCCGCGATCGGTCGTGGTGGGGAAGGGAGGAAGAAGAAGGGTGCGGCGGCGGCGGTGACGAGGGAGAAGACGATCATTAGTGGGATGTCCGGGGTGGTGCGGCCGGGGGAGATGCTGGCGATGCTCGGCCCGTCGGGGAGCGGGAAGACGACGCTGCTGACGGCGCTTGGCGGGCGGCACGGCGGCGGCGGGAGCGGGATGCTGTCCGGGAAGATCACCTACAACGGGCAGCCGTTCTCCGGCGCGGTGAAGCGGCGCACCGGGTTCGTGACCCAGCACGACGTGCTGTACCCGCACCTGACCGTGGCCGAGACGCTCTGGTACACGGCGCTGCTCCGCCTCCCGCGCGCGCTCGGCGCCGGCGAGAAGCGCGCCCAGGCGGAGGAGGTGATGCTGGAGCTCGGGCTCGGCAAGGTGGCGCACAGCATGATCGGCGGCGTCCGCGGCGTGCGCGGGCTGTCCGGCGGCGAGCGCAAGCGCGTCAGCATCGGCCTCGAGATGCTCGTCGACCCCAGCCTGCTCCTCCTCGACGAGCCCACCTCCGGCCTCGACTCCACCACCGCCGCCAGGATCGTCGGCACGCTCCGCCGCATGGCCGCCGACGGCGGCCGCACCGTGGTGGTCACCATCCACCAGCCGTCGTCCAGGCTCTACCACATGTTCGACAAGGTCCTCCTCCTCTCCTCCGACGGCTGCCCCATCTACTACGGCCGCGCCGCCGACGCGCTCTCCTACTTCGCCTCCGTCGGCTTCGCCTCGCCGCTCTCCCTCAACCCCGCCGACCTCATGCTCGACCTCGCCAACGGTACGTCGCCCAGCGCCACCCCACCACTCACCATTACTGTCTCTCTCTCTCTCTCTCTCTCTAGCTTTTTGTGATGCTCTCCAATTCACATGGCATATTGGCATGTGGCACTCCATTCCTGACGCTCACGTCATCACTCTACCATTTTTCCAAGATTGGTTCCATACCATCCAAAAATTCATAAACTGTTTAGACTTATATCTCTGAAAAAAATCATGAAACGGATTAAAAACATGGCGGAAAATTAACAACAATTCCTTGAAAAATAATTTCAAGCATTGCAAACATCAATTTAACAAAAATGTAACATACACTTGATCCTAGCCCTTAGTGACCATTATTATCAGCTAAAAGTTCTGAGCTTGAAAAGTAATGCAGGGGCCTTGAAATTAAAGATCTTCGATCCTATAGGAATTGAATCACATATATATATGATTTTATTAGCTTTTTTTCATTGGTCACTTTGGAATTATACCATGTGTTGTTTCTGTGAGGGTACCTTTCTATGAACAGAGCCTAAACACCAACAAAATACAGAGCTTATCCCTCGAATTAAAGGTACCAGAGATATGATTTAGACTCCCATTAGCAACACATGAATTTTACAGAAAGTCCACACGACATTTCAATTCGTGTAGAAAACGAAAATTCCCTACATCCCAAATAGGTCCTCACAGTGTTATTCTCCCGTACGATTTTGTCCCATATAAAAAGATGGAGGAATCAGATCCTCCACAGTCATAATACATAATTTCCCCCACGGTTATTCAGTTAACCACCTTGCAAAAGCTAAACATAAAGCGATAATTAAATATTTTTTATTACAAAACACATTGCGAACGCAGATGCTCGTAATACATGCACTCACGTACCCGTACGAGCACATTCAAAGACTAGACTAACAGATATATCTTGAGATCGATAAAATCACCACGTACACTTCGCTATTGATAGTCACCGAAAAATAATTAGTGATAAATACAAACGCTAATGTCAAGTCATAGATTTAAACTCGGGTGAATAGGTTCCTCTACAAGTAGACTAATTATTCCCTCCGGTTTTTGCGCAAATATGTAAAATTATAACTCATGCTTAAAATATCTTTAGTAATAAATAAATCAAATCATAACAAAATAATTAATAATTATATATTTTTCGAAGTAGACGAATGATCAGACATCAACCAAAAATCAGGTGCGCCAAATAAAAAAAAAAGTAGAGGGAGTACACAAGCTACATGTTTTTTTTTTTTTTTGTAAAACAGCTACATACCATGGGCTCCAAATTATTTTAAGAAAGATAAAGAAACGAAAAGCACAAGCAGAGAGGCAAGGAGATGATCAGCTCGAGCACTGAGAAGCACAAAGCCAACGTGTTCGAGATCGTCTTCTTGATACGGTGCGCGCGCATGCCGTTCATGGGTCCCTGACGACAGCGACGCTTGAATTTTCTTTTTCTTCATCTGCATCACCATCGGCGCCGCGGTAGTGTTTGATTACATTTGCGAGCGATAGCGGCATGCTAGCTTGGTTGGGTGGGTGGAGATCGAGCGACATGGACGGGGACACACTGCTCGGCGCACTGGAGCTCAGCTCCATCCCCAATCATGGCGGCCATTTGCGGTTTCCGCGCCCGACAGCGCCACGCGCGCTCATCATCGTATTGCCTCCTCCATCCATGATCCATCCACGAATGTTTGAATCTTTTTCGTGATGAACAATGGCGGCCGGGACACCTATCGAGCTTACGTGCTTTTTTTTTTTCAATGTTGCATGCAGGTATCGCGCCGCAGATCGGGGCCGGCGATGGAGAAGTTGGTGGAGGGGCGGCGGCGAATGGCGGCGGGAGTGAGGCGGAGCTGAAGGAGGTGAGGGGGAAGCTGGCGGCGGCGTACGAGCGGCACATTGCGCCGGCGGTGAAGCTGGACATCTGCGCGCGGGAAGGAGGAGGAGTGGGGCAGGGCGGCGCGGCGGCGGCGGCGGCGAGGAGGCGTGGGAAAGCGGCGGCGGAGTGGACGACGGGGTGGTGGACGCAGTTCACGGTGCTGCTCCGGCGGGGGATGAAGGAGCGGCGGTACGAGTCGTTCAACAAGCTGAGGATCTTCCAGGTGCTGAGCGTGGCGAGCCTGGCCGGGCTGCTGTGGTGGCGGACGCCGGCGGCGCACCTGCAGGACCGGACGGCGCTCATCTTCTTCTTCTCCGTCTTCTGGGGCTTCTTCCCGCTCTACAACGCCGTGTTCACCTTCCCGCTGGAGCGCCCCATGCTGCTCAAGGAGCGCTCGTCGGGGATGTACCGCCTCTCCTCCTACTTCGCCGCGCGCACCGCCGCCGACCTCCCCATGGAGCTCGCCCTCCCCACCGCCTTCGTCGTCATCCTCTACTGGATGGGCGGCCTCGACCCGCGCCCTGGCGCCTTCCTCCTCTCCCTCCTCGTCGTCCTCTACAGCGTCCTCGTCGCGCAGAGCCTCGGCCTCGCCATCGGCGCCGTGCTCATGGACGTCAAGCAGGGCACCACCCTCGCCTCCGTCATCACAATGGTCTTCCTCATCGCCGGCGGCTACTACGTCCAGCACATCCCGCCCTTCGTCGGCTGGCTCCGCTGGCTCAACTACAGCTTCTACTGCTACCGCCTCCTCATCGGCATCCAGTTCGGCGACGGCGGCGCCCACTACGACTGCGGCGGCGGCGCACGCTGCCTCGTCGCCGATTTCCCGGCCATCAAGGCCGTCGGCCTCAACAACCACTGGGTCGACGTCTGCGTCATGGCGCTCCTCCTCGTCGGCTACCGCGTCATCGCCTACATCGCCTTGGACCGCCTCAAGCCGAGGTGAACCTGAACCACCTCGCCGTCGCCATCGCCAGCGGCATCAACCATGGCCAATCCACATTAGTAGAACCAATCCAAGTTATCCAACTAGCTAGAGCTGCTGATCCATCCAAGTCAAGAACAAAACGGGTCAATTAATTAACCTGGAAATTAAGTTCATTTCTTCTTAATTTCTTGGATGGATGGATGCTGCACCCTGAGAGAGAGAGAGACAGAGAGAGATAATTATAGCTTAATCGAGTGATTAATTAATTAAAACTACGAGGAGACGATGACCTGTTCCATCCTGTAATAACTAGTAGGGAGTTGGAACCCTGTACAATACAAGGAGAATACAATACAAACCTGCAGCTGCAGCTTAGCTCTGACAAGCAATTTTTCACACCACTGCTGCTGATTCACTAACCTCTTGTGGCATCCACACTGATCTGTTCTTTTTAACCACTAACATATTACCTATGCGTTGCAACAGGATCTTATTAAAAAATATCATTAGTATTTTATTAAAATATAGTTAATAAAATTGGTTTAACATATAGGTCTTAACTCTTTTTCTTTTAAAAAATAGAAGGGAGTTGGTGGTGGGGTAGGTGGTAGATTCACCACCACCACTACTTTCTTTTATAGTAGTAGTACTACTACTTAGTTAATTTCTATTCTCGTGAAGCTCCCAATTGATGTGGTAATTTCATTTTCATGTCCTATTTTTTGTCCTGACACAAAAGAAAACCATGGTGAGTGAGCTGAAAGCCTGAAAATTTTCTTGCATGTATGAATGTACCAGCACCAACCCTCTTTTGCAATGTTGAGTTGAGTACAGAGTCACGGAGCACAATGGGGGTTTTGGAGGGCAAGTGCAATGTAACAGGGAAAGATGCCTGTGCACAGTGTTTGTGCTGTTCTGGACCCTGGAGAAGTGAAGAGACCTCACTGTTTTGTGCATCTTAATTCTGACAATATGTGTATATGGGAGCTACCTTTTCTTAATTTTTGTTGATATTGTTTTCATCGCCCATTGAGAAAGTGAGAGTTGGAAGAAAACATATCAAGGCTACGACTTTGAGAAACAAAAGGGAAACAATTTGTGCTAATTGTCTCTGCTGCAATGGCCCAATTCTGAAACCGAGTTCCACTTAATGACACGCCCTACTGAATTCTGAAACATAGGTGATTCCACTGAGAGAGTGAAGGACAATTGTAGTAAAAGAAACAGAACAATTCCAGCCTTAACCAACTTTCATCTGGTTTTATTTTACTGTAAGATCAAAGTGACACAATTAAGTCCAAGGCCCATTGTGGAAAATGGAGATCTTCTTGGTATCATCTGGAATGCTGGAAACAGAATTTTTTTTCAGAACCTGGAAACAACAAAATTCAAATCCAAATGCCATAAAATAAACTGTAAAGAACAAATAATAAAATTAACTCCAATATTAAATTGTAAAAGTTAAATTTTGGCTTATCAGCCAAAGCAGAAGAGAAAGGATTGGAGCCAACTCGTTGCCTTCATGTTTTAGTAGCTAGAAAAAAACTAGCATTAACGTCGTCGATTTTTAGATGTACGTTTCATCATTCGTTCTATTTACTTTTTTGAATAATAATAATAATTACATATTTTCTTAAAATAAGATCAAGGATAGAACATAGTTCAAAAGTTAACATCGTCCAACATAAAACAGAATGACTGATCCATTATCTAAGGGCCTATTCGTTTTGAAGGAAAAAAAGAATCAAATTCCTTTGGAAACCATTCGGTTTGTACGAATAAACTATAGAAAAATCAAAGGAAATTTTCTCTCCCTACAAGACATAGAGAGAAAACATATGAAAATTTCTATTCACCCATACCTCTTGGAAAAATTTCTATGCATTAGTGTTACCATACATCCCCATTTCTTAATTTTTTTCTATTCCAAACCGAATAAACCTAAAAAAATAAACAAAATTACTGGAGGATGTAATACACTCAGTCATGTGGGGGCCCAAGGTCGACAGAGGCGAAGGTTCTTCCAAGTTGCGTCGGCCCAGCGCCTACCGGCTTGGGCTTGGGGTGTTGGACCCGGTTCCCGCCTATAAGTACTCGCCGCGGCGGCGCCCCTTAGGTTTGGCCGCGCCGCCGCCGAAGCCGAAGCCGAAGACGAACCGCCACCACTGCCACTGCCTGCACCACGCCGCCGCCACGCGCACGATGGCGAGGTCTACAACGCCGACGCGGCGACCGGCATCCTCCTCCTCCGTCTGCTGCCGCGTCAGGCTATCCGCCGCCACCGGCGCACGCGCGCAGCACCCGCGCCAGCCGAACGGCGGCCTGAGCAGCCTCCCGTCGTCCGTCGTCCGTCTCTCGCTCCCGGCCACCACCGCCTTCGTGTCGTCCCGCGGTGGCGGCGGCGGCGGCGAGCGCGGGAGGAGGGAGTGCGCGTGCTCGCCCACCACGCACCCTGGCTCCTTCCGCTGCGCGCGTCACCGGAGCGCGGCGCAGCAGGCGGCGGCTGCCGCGCGTCCTCCGTCCGCGCCCGGTCTGCTTCACGGCGACGCGAGGCGGTCGGCGATGGCCAACCCCCTGGTGCGCATCGCGGCGGTGGAGGGCGGCGACCACGTCCGCCGCGCCGTCGCGTCGCTCATCCGCCCGTCCTCCCACCACCGCCGCCGCCGCGCCGCCTTCCTCCCGCGCCCCAGCCGCCTCTCCGCCATGTCCGCCGCCGCTGCCACCTCGTCGCCATGAGGAACAACGAAGCGCATCCATCACCGACTCACCTCCCAAGCTCGTACGATCTTAAACATGCTGCAATTTTGGATCTCTTTCTCCGGAAATTTTCGTACTGTTCATAGTAGAGCTCATCTCGTCAAGTCTAACCGTGTTGTTCATTACTACTAGCTTAGTACTATACCACAACATTATGTCAGACATTTCTTTGTTATTTAATTAATTTGATTTTTTGTATGGAAAGTTAATCAAGCCCCTGCCAATCTGTCATACGCTAATTCAGATCTGCAGAAATGTTTAATGAAATTTCGTACAACGCTTTCGCGTAGTTTGAATGCAAAGAAATTTCGTACAGAATCAATCCGTCGTTGCAGTGCAATTTCTTCGCAAATTTTGCGTTCAAATAGAACGGGACGCTCGTCAAGTACGAATCGTGCAAGTAATTAAGCGACTGGCTAACTAACCACCCATCTATTTTAGTTGATCCATTTTTAGTAGTGGTATATTCGAATGAGCGGTCGGTTTTTGGATTCAGCGGTCAACGGGTCAACGAGATGGAAAGCACAGCGGGCCTAGCGAAGAATTTGGAACTAGGCAGTGGTGTCGGTTGACCGGTTCCGTGGCTGCGTTGAAGGAACGCAGAGAAAGTCAACGAGGGTCAGGTCGGGCGTGGCGGGCAAGAAACCATGGCGGGGCCCACTCTGTCCGTGTTGCATCACAGTATGGGCCGGCCTGTCCTGTTGCTGGGCCGAGAAAGCGCGTGTGTTTTCAGCCCGTCTTACCGGGAAAATGATCGGCCCAACCAGTTTGGGCTGGAGATGTGCGTCAAGATTCAATTTTGACCGTTGATTGGTATGTAGTAGATTCGTGCTATGCATAGGCGACAACAAATCATGCATGCTAGGGAGTCTAGTCTAATGGGTTAATGTCCGCGCATATGTATAAATATTTTATACTTTATATTTGTATATGTAAAGTTTTATCTTTATACATATAAAGTTTTCATATATAGAAAATTTGTACATGAAACAAATTTAACATATAAAATATCTAGTAGAAAAATATTTATATTAAAAATATCATGTTAGAAAATTGTATCTATAAAGATTATATACTATATATATATTAATTTATATATAGAAAATTTATATATGGAAAGTTTACGTATATAAAGTTTGTACATATAAAATGTTCGAGTAGGTAAACAACTACGTGGGCGTTCCTCCGGTAGACTTTTTGCGCATGTTATGTCATGCTGAGCTACACCATGTTTCGTGTAATTAATTGTGATGTATTTCTAACTTACATTATAATTATACTATACTTATATTCGATAATTTTTTAGGGACTTTTTATCAACATATTATGTAGTTTTGGATCATGACTGATATTACACCACAAATGGGTATGATAACACAGAATTTCAATCTTACATGTACTAGCTATACCAGCAGTAATAGTTCATATACATCAACAAGACCATGAAAATTTTTAGACACAGATATCAATGGGACGGCTTGTCAAAACCTAGCTAGCTAGGGCCCTTTGGCTCCCGGCTGTGGCATCTGCAGCATGTTGCCGAACCAGCGGTTGCACTGGTACACGGAGCAGAAGGTCTGCAGCGCCGTCATGAGCAGCAGCACGACGGCGGCGAGCAGCGTCAGCACCCGCCACGACCGGAACACGTACCGCTTCAGCATCTTCCTCAGCCTCACCGTCGCCCGCCTGCTCCGGTGCTCGTTCACCGCCCGGATCGCCCCGTCCAGCCGCGGCACCCTGCTCAGCCGCGTCGCGCGGCACATCCCGTTCCACATCTCCGCCGCCTCGCCGTCGCTCTTCATCCGGTTCACCACCACCCCGCTCTGCCGCAGGATCTTCACGTCCTTCGCCGTGTCGATGATGCCGTTCATCAGCTCGGTGTAGCGCGCCAGCACCAGCGGCCCGCGCACGGCCACGGCCTCGTAGGCCACCAGGTTGCGGAGGATCACCTCCGTGTTGCCGTCCAGGGTGATGACCGGCAGGCTCAGCGTCGCCGTCGCGGCGTCGAACGCGATCCCCGCGATGCCCTCCACCGCCGGCGCGAAACGCACCCCGCAGGCGGCGAGCTGCGCCACCGACGGGATCATCAGCTCCTGCGCCAGCGGCGAGTTGATGATGGTGCCCAGGTTCACTCCCTTGAGCCGCGCCTCCACGTCCTGCGACGACCACAGCTTCCCGACCAGCGGCGCCACCGCCGACAGCAGCGGCACCTTGTTCACGAGCTTCCCCGCCGTCCCCGGGAGGCTCGTCATCAAGCTCATCGGCCGGGAGATGAGGTTCTTCTTGATGAACCGCACCGGCGCCACGTTGAGGCTCGACACCTGCACGCACGCCTGCTTCACCTTGTCGTAGTCGGGAAGCTCCTGCTGCATCTGGTCGAACACGTCGACGGCGGAGAAGTCCTCGGGGACGAGCGGTGGCGGCTCGTTCCCGGCGGCCTCCGCGACGGCGTCGGTCGGGACGAGGAAGTGGTAGAGCAGCTCGAGCAGGTGGGCGTGCCTGGACAGGTCGCCGGCGACGGCCATGGCGGCGTTGGCGGTGGTCTTGATGGGGGACACCTCGGTGATGAAGCGGCCGAGCACCCCGCGGAGGGCGTCGGCGGCGGCCTGCTCGGCGTCGTGGCGGAGCTCGAGGGCGCAGGCGAAGAGGAAGAGCGGGATCTGGTTCTCCAGCATCATGGCGTCGCGCACGACGGCGTTGATCCAGTTCGTCGCCGACGAGACCATGTCGGTGGCCTCGTCGCGGTGGTAGCCCTCGAGGAAGTCGAGGAGGAAGCACGTGTCGATGGCCATCATCCATGCCAGCGTATGCTCGTTCAGCTCCACTAACCTACATGTATCAGAGTATGTGTCTGAATGACCTAATTTTACACGGTTAACCTGAGATTAGGCAACTCGAATGATACAACTGACATAGAGAGAACTCGATCAGAACAAATAATACGCCCTCCTCCTGGATACTTGTTTGAGATGCATGAATTTTAAGAATTTTTGTTCCCTCATTTCAATTTCTATGATCTTTGTAAATTCATTTGAAAACTAAAAAAACATAGAGGGTTCCTAGTTTTAGTCGCCTGATAAACATAGAGGGTTCCTAACAGTAGCGGATCTATAAAAAATATTATGGGGAGTTGAACGAAAGAGAACTACTTCCAACCCGTCTTTCTCTTCAATAATATCGAAATTTTGTTAGGGGTAGAGGGGGCTTCAATGGCGCAGATCAGGTATAGGGGGCTAAAACCTTCTAGCCCCGGTGGTAAATCCGTACCTAGTTCCTAATTGAGTAATTGACCACTCTTATTATTGTCTCCTCTATTAGCCCTTGCTAGCCCACCGACCTATATATAGCCTCCAGCTGTGTGACTCTAGTGATAGTGATGACACTATACTTCCCACCCTTTTTTTCATGGCCCATCGTCGATCAATTGACTCTTCTGACTATCTCTCTAAGCCTCGGAAACCGCAATCTTCCCTCTCCCCAACCCATGCCCTAAAACTTAACCCTAATCCATTGGTTATTTATTGGAGTTGTTGGGAGTAACCGATGACCATAAAAATAAAGGGAGGCCAACAAGGAGCTTGCCATCATCGACCCTTCTCCTCTCTTCTTGCTTCTAGAGGTTGAAAGTGACTAAAGTTTGTCGCAATTTCAGTAATCTAAAATCTAGCTAACAATCCCCAAAATATTATAGTATAACTGTGACATCCTAGCCCAATATGTCATATGTGGCCCATGCGAGCTGTGTGTGCATGCTTAGTACCACCTTGCTAGTTTAGTAAGAATGAAACCAACTTATAAGGCATCACCCCTCTAACCATATCACTTCCGGGTTAACTCTTTTACATGAAGTAAGGATGAAAATGTAAGTGTGGTGGTATGTATAAGTGGGTCTACCCGTTGGTTAGGCTGGGCTACACGGTTCCGGTAGACATGTCATTACAATAACTAATAGGTTTTTTATCGGGCGTGTCTTTGGTCAAACATGCGAAATCTTCTTTGGAAGCTTGACAAATTTAAGTATCAATTAGTCTTTGAATATTTGGTCTGTTTATATCATATGTGCAAAATTCTTATTTGAATTTTTTATTGTTGTAAAATATAGTTTTTGTTGGTGTTCAAATATACCATAATAAAACTAGTTGTCAAAAATTTAAGGAGTACACAAGATTATATCCAAAACAAGAAGTACGGTGATGCATTTATTTTTGATTGAACATGGGATCGAGTGACTTTAGCTCTGCTTTCTGCAGTTGCATAAACTTTGCGCCATAATTAAGTTTTAGTTTACTCTATGAGAGATGTTGAGATGTCAATTGTTTCTCTCCTTTATGTATGCCCATGATAACAAATGTTACGTAGATATGGTTTAGTTTATAGCTATGTATAATCTAAATACTAGATTATATATACCGTGCCACGTAGATAGGCAGTTGGTTATTTGTTTCTTGAAAGCTACATCAAGCCAACTTGTTGTCAAAAAACCTCAATGTCAAAGGTTTTTGCTCGTCGTTTTTCTCAACTGCATTGCTTTAATTAGCAATTAGCTAGCATATATAACTGCAAAGGTAAAAAAAACGAAAAAAAAAGACCCATCACGTGTGGTATATCCATTTTATTCAATAGTTTAATGCATGGTTGCAGTACAAAGACTAACATCCTCTTCAATTGGAATTAACGCAGATGATATCAAAATATGATTTTGACAGGAACGTCGCCCAAACGAATCTTTCTAAAAATCCAAATGGTTGTGAAAATTTTTGAAACAAAAATAGCAATGTGCTCTGTCAGTTATTAACTGGCTCACACAATGAACCCTAGATGCCCAGGAATTGGTAGTGATGGTACATAAATTAGCCAAACAATTAATAAGTTATAAGTTTGTAACGTCTGCATGCATGTGAATCGAAAGGCAGATCTTCACCAACCCTTCTAACTTAAGCAAAGCTAGTGTCTAAGTCTAATGGTGGCATGACAAGCATGGCATCTCGATCCCCTACTACAGTAACATGCATGCAAATAAAACTTTAATCAGCACATGACCATATGACGATAGTTAACTAATTAACAGGAGTAGTTTCAGCTGCAGCCTGCAGGTGATATCTGGTAGCTACTGCCTCCGTTTTTGGATTTTTTTATGTTACCTTCCAATAATGGTAAGCCGTCTATCGATTTGATTTGGATCCAACAGATCTGATTTTATTATACTACACCGGTAGTACATGAAGTATAAAGATAAAACTAAAACTAAAATATATAATTTTATGATAAATTTATGTGTCGTATATCATATTAAAATAGATAAATTGATAAATATATATTACCAAAGTCTTAAATAAAATATTTAATATACTTATAAAAATATATAATTAGATCTAAATTTTAGTACACTACCACCACTATTAATAAAAAGGTATTGTAACCGTGTCCACGTCTTTTATTCAATTTCATTAACTTTTAAATATACATTTAACCATTTATTTATTTAAAAATTTATATAATTATTAATTAATTTGTTATAATTTATTTTTATTGATATTTTAAAATAACTTACATTCATTTTTTAATAGACAAACGATAAAAAATAAATTAAAAAGTCAATGGTGCCAAAGTCGTAGAACCACTTAATTCAGCTTAATGCAGGGATCAGTAGTAACAGACGTACCTGTGGTAGGGCGCGAGGATCCTCTCGTGGATGTCGTAGAACCGCTGGACGAGGTCGTCGAACTTCTTGCCGGCGGCGAAGAGCTTCTCGGCGCGCTTGGCGGCGGCGAGCTTGTAGCGCTCCATGTCCCTCAGCTCGGGGCGGCGGCAGTGGTACGGCCCCAGCGCGAAGTGGTGCGGCGCGTACGCCTCGGGCCTCGTCGACCTCAGCACCTTGGGCACGTCGAACACCCTCACCACCGCCGCGCCCAGCTCCTCCGCCGCCCGCTCCGCCATGCTCTCCCTCACCCTGCTCAGCCACCGCCCCTCGTCGAACCCGACGCCGGCGTTCCCCGCCGCCACGCCCACAAACCGCGCCT
Source organism: Oryza brachyantha (assembly GCF_000231095.2). Taxonomy (NCBI): domain Eukaryota; kingdom Viridiplantae; phylum Streptophyta; class Magnoliopsida; order Poales; family Poaceae; genus Oryza; species Oryza brachyantha. The sequence continues at coordinate 2,736,233 of NC_023170.2, forward strand.
GCTCCTGCATCCGCGCCACCTGCTCAGCTGTAGTACTCGCCATCGCCGTCGCCGCCGTCGTCGCCCTCTCCGGCGAGCTCTGGGCTAGCTAGTTAGTGTTTTGGATGCTAGCTCGCTCTTAGTTCTATATAGTATGTATATATAGCATATGGGTTCTTGGAGATTGATGGGTTGGTTATTAGGTCAAGGAGGGCATGATGATGAATTGATGATGGATTAGTGCAAGTGGGTGGTTGGAGATGGAGTTAAAAAGATGATTCTATTGGATTAATTAGGGTTGGACAGCGCGTAAGCCAGAGAGCCCTACGTGAAACATGCCCATGTACGTATGTGATCTATAATATCAAGTTGCCAATGGTCTCCTCTCCTTACCGAGTGAAGAAGAATTGGCATGGATGCATGCATGCATGCGTGCTTGACTTTCTCTGCACCTTAATTAAGGTGTGATGAAGCATATTATATGTGAACTTGGTATTACAGGATCCTTAAAATGATTCATGTGTCTATGATGTAAAAGTATACAACTTGAACGAATTAATTTGGAAGTTTTGGTTATATACATATAGTGTCATTTGAACGCAGGCTCACCCATGCAATGAGGTCAAAGACATAATATGGATTCAGATCAAGGTTAATAAAGTTCAAAATATTTTTTATTACTATTAAATCTGTTTCAAAATAAAAAAGATTTATATGATTCAAATCTTATACCACAACATAAGCACTACTACATCCGTTCATTTGATTTCCTTGATTCCAACGATTTTATAACCAATCGGGTACCGAGTAGCAATTCAAACTTCAAAATTCAAAAAATTAACCATTGAGATGATTAAAACAAATCTTAGTACATTACAAAATAATCTTGAAATGTCTATATTTAGGAAGGAATCGAAGTACTATGAGAGGGCAATTGTCCATGACAGAGCGTACATATATCAAACATTCTCATATATAAGTTCATCGACCGTCACCGAGCAAAGAAAACTTATTACAAAGTTAACTCACATTGGTGAAGCTCCATCTACATGTGAACTTTGTTAATTAATTAGATGTGTCAATGATGACGAGCATCATATTATACTGTTGGGCCGTAGTTAAACAAACGTTGCAAACGTGTAGTGGATAAGGGCATCTAGCTAGGGGCAATGATACAGATGAGTTTCAGACATATGCATGTGGAGTTAAGTACTCCATAATCCATATATTGCCCAGCTTAATTCAGCTAGCCAGCTATGATTAATTAGAGCATGATGATGATCCAGTGATTAATTACATGAGTAGCAAGTACTCTATATCTCTAGAGTGGATCATATTATAAGAGTTGATGGGTACTTGAGAGATGGATATTTTTTTTTGATTGATTACATTTATATCAGGTATTAACCACTTAAGTACCAGGATAAACTTTAAAGAATGAACAGCGTCTGGTGGCTAGCTCATGTTATATTTTTTTCTTTGGCAACTTGTGATCACTGTTGCTAATAGTATGTGATTTTAATGGAAGCAGAACCAGTAAATGGTCTTAGAATAATCAATATATGTTGTGAAAGTAATTATAAGGCAATGGTAATAATGACATGTGAAGAACACTTTTGAGACCCGGTGTTGTTCATATTGTAATGTACAAATACAACGAGAAAACGTCTGACTCATCTGTGCATAGAACAATATCCATATTTGGGGTAAATTTTATAAAAAAAATTCAATGTTTGATAGTCACAATTATACAAAATCATAAGTATTAATTACGACTTGTAGGTTGTACCACGTAATTCATGGTAGTACTATGGTATTAAGCTTCACAAAATCCTACATCCGTACACATAATAATTAAGCATGTATTTAATTAAAATTTCACTTATGAGGTGTCTATAAAAGCTATGGTTATATGTTACAAGCCATTATTTATATCCATGGTTTTGTACAAATTTGAATATAGAACAATTATTTCTTTTAGAACAAATGCTCTCTATTTTAACATTAACAGTGAAAACTTGATAGTCCATATGCTTATATATCATACATATGAAGAGAAAATGGCTCAACAACATGTTTAGTCCCTATATAATCGAAATTTTGTTCGGTTATAACATGCCATCAACATAGAAAAGTATAAATAATACCTTTTCTCGAGCTGGGAAGCAACTTTTGTGTGATGGACAGTTGGTCGCAATCTCCATCTTGGGAATACGTAGGACTGAATGCACTGGCAGATGGTGTATATACATTGACGCAATTACTCTGATGTAAAAAGTCAGAGATACATGGCCGCTAACATATGGGTCCTATTGTTCATGGGCCCATATATCAACCATTGAGTTTCTCTAATTTTTGCGTCAAATAATCCCTGTGCATGTCTTTAATTCCCTATATAATCGAAAAAAAGATTACCCTTTTTTGAGCTCACCTCACATACCACCAAGAGTTAGAGCTCCATAACGACAGCATACATGTTCTGAAAGTCTGAACTCTACTGCAAGCATGCAATTAGCTGTGGGTTCTGTAGTTTTTAAATTAAGGCCATACTTACGATTTTGTTAAGGATTCATCTCACATGCATGCATCATTTTAAAATTTGAATAACCATGTGACTGTGAAACACATGGGTTACTATATTTTTCTCAAACTTGAATTCTTTAAGCTGAAGAAATGGAGTAAGATAATGTCAAACTGCATGTGTTGTGTGCCCTGCTGCTTTGTCCTCAACAGCAGGAGCTGCATACCTGGGCCGTTTCTCCTTGGGCCGGGAATACACGGGCCCATATGGGCCCACGAATAAATAAATAATAAGTATTTATAAAAAGGAAAAAAAGCGAGATAATAAGCGGATAAAATAAGGCGGGGAGAGGCCACGGCCGTTGCGTCGCGTCTCCGGCCGCGGTGGTAAGCTTACCTCTCCTGACCTCTACGCCGCCGGCGGTCGCGCGCCCCCGCCGCCATGGCCGCCACCGCCGCCCTCCAGCCTCCGGTGTCTTCGCATCGTCTTACGCTGAGGCGTTTCCCCGGCAGCGGCTCGTTGGTTCATTATGGGTTGCCCGTCGCGGCGGCGGCGGCGGCGGCGGGGTCGTTCTGCCTCCGCGTCTCCTTCAACCCCTCCGGGAACTTCGACCTCTCCCTCTCCACCGACCAAGACGGTGAGTAAATTTCCGCTGCTAATACTAATCAGTAATCGGAGGAGAGCGAACTACTTGCTGAACTAATTCTAGGCGAACAACATTTATATTTTTCTTCCATCAACAATAGTAATCTCCATGGAGCCCTGGAACAAAATTCTCCATTTTATCCTGCTTGAAACAGATTAGAAATTAATATACTTTTTGTTAGTACTATATATCTATTTTAATAGATGACGTCATTAAGTTTTTGTCACATGTTTTATTATTTGTCTTAGTAAAAAAACTTATGTAAATATTATTTATTTTGTTATGATTGAAATTAATGTATTTTAATTATAACTTAATTTTTTATATATTTGCATAAATATTTTGAATAACACAAATGACCAAATGTGTAAGACGTTATTTATTAATATACGGAGGGAGTATAATCCATGCTTGTTTTTCTTCACATCACTATGTGTTGCTAAATGTTAAGTGCACTATCTATCAGTCTATTGGATATCTCTTCTACGTATTAGTATCTTAGTCCTCCATTCTGTAACTGCACATTTCTGTGAAGGTGTTATGGTTGTACTGAAGTTACGTCATCTATAATTCAGTACGAGTATATCACATATGATTGGCAAAAGCAGAAACGAAAGAATACTAAACTTTGTTTGGGCCAAAGTATCTGAGCTTTTCAATTAATAGTGTAATTCAGTCTAAAGTACCTTCAAACCAGCGCATGAAATGCGGCTTGGAAATGCCTAATCACCCACTGGGTTATTCATTTATGGAATTCCATAGCTGGTGGTTGGTTCGAGTTCCGTGAAGAGTAAAAGTTGTTAGGGCATGTACAACAGTGAGACAATGGTCATCTATATACATCCACATCAGATTAATCATTCTACGTGGTATCATCAATATCTTTTGGTTACAAATCACAATCTTTGACAATTTTCTGTAGATGCCCCACAAGTTGAACCTCCTCCACCACCTACAGAAGGTCGCTTTGAGATTGTCATCAACAACGATATCATCCGGACACTTGACCTATCACCTGTTCAAGAAGTGCTTGGTGACTCGGATTCCCTGACACCAGGTCCATCTACAAACGCCATGACATTACATTGCTTGACCAGCCATTTCCATGTTCTAGTTAACAAGAATCTTATGTACATCATTCAGCTCAAGCAAAAAATCTCTTGGACCGGACGGTTGGGTTTACCATAAACTACGAGAGGGAGGATCCGTACGATGTGCGAGAACTGTCAGAGTTACCGGATATACGGCTATGGTTTGTGAGGCTTGATGCTTGTTACCCTTGGTTTCCTGTTGTTCTTGATTGGAGAGCTGGTGAGCTTGCAAGATATGCTGCAATGCTGGCTCCTCACCAGGTGACCAGAGACACTGAATTTTTATAACCTGCATATGCGAATTCTACCCGCCAAAAGAATTGGACACTTTCATTTCTTTTTCAGAGTTTTTGATAGTTTAAAATTTCAAATATCTGCAGATGAGCATGAGGCTTGGTGTTGTGTTCAACCCGGAGGCGCTGGAACTGTTTGTGATGAAGAAGGTGTTCATTGTCCATTCATGGCTAAAGCAGCAGAACCATCCTAAGCCTGCACTGAAGACTGCTGATATGGCCAGGATGCTTGGTTTTGGTATAGGAGATGAACTATTTGATTTGATTGAGAAGTATCCTGTTGGCCCTTCATAGATCTATCTACATAATCTAGAGAATTTTGTCATGGTTAGGGATCACATCACACTGAATCAAATGGAAACTGTTCGAGTCGCCTGGGCTTTGGTGTAAATAGTACCACAGAAATCAAATTAGCTCAGGAATACAGTTTGACATTTTGCTCCTGATGCAGTGATGCTACTAGCTAGCAGGTTGTATACAAAGCTACTGCTCCTGCAACTGTGAGTTTGCACAACATTTTACTCTAACATGAATATAATTTTGTCATACGTTGCTTGAGAAAAGAATCTCTCCCCATATTTCAGTTTCTGACTCACCTGTCTTTAGCCAGGAGGCATCCGACATTTGCAGACATAACAATTATCTCTCTGCTCATCCGTAGTCGTCAGTGTTTTGTTAGGGAGCAGAATGCTTAGCACAAAATGTACACTCTCCTTCAAAAAGGCGCAGCATTTCCTGCAACCCTGTCCAACTTGAATGCCTTGAGAACAAAAAAAACAAAACAAATTAAAGCCCCAGGTAACTCTACTGAGAGCTTGATTGGACTGTCAAAAGACATGTAGTAGCTGTCTGGTACAGTTAGGCTTGAACATCAGACAAATCCTAGAACAGTACACTGATCCTGTTCCATAACAAACTGCTGTTCAGACTGAAGCTCAACTCAATTGGACCAGAAACAAATCAGACAAGAGAAGAGAGACTGCTCATCAGAGCTAAACTAATGTGCTGAAAAACTAGTGAGCCATACAACCCATCATTTTTCTGAAGATTTGATGGGGGTAGCATCTTCAGAAAATTCAGAGAAAACTGAACTAGCTGCATAATTGAGCATAGTATCATCTATCTGCTACTTGCAACTAGCATGGGCCGCAAGGAGTTGTTCGATGGTGATTCGGTGAATGACCACCGGGCCCGGAGTAGTCCTCACTGAACCTTGGTGCCACATCATGGGGATTGTTCATCTTCAGAGGCTTCGTTCTACTTCTACCTGGGTCACGCCTACCGTTGGATGTGCGACGCGTGTCGATCGGACGGCTAGCAGATGCCTGCCACTTGGAGTTTAGTATCTCCTGGCACATATTAATTTAGTTGTTCATGATCAGTTGATCACTATGTGTTCATGCTCAACATGGTAATTAATGGAGCTGTTTAATTATCCAGGCTCAGAAATACTGACCTCATTTTTCAGAGCTGCATGGAACCCCATGTCCAACCTAAGTCCTAGAAAAGATACAATGGATTGTAACAAGAATCAGATGGTGCTACACAACAATGAGAGGTAAAAACAAAATGTATCTGAACTCAAATGAGATGAGTATTGGACATTAATTGCCCCTGAAACATTACCATGAGCTGTTGCTGCTGCCATGATCAGGAGGGTGACAGAAGCCAATGCCAAGGAGCTCCCCATTGCAGCTGCTAAATTTTGATGAAATGAAGCTCTAAAGAAGAGTGTCAGGACTCAGGTGTGCGAATTAAACTGCCCCAAGGTGAGGTCTTTTGTCTGCATATATATGGGCTCAGTCAGCTAACAGCTCTTGCTCCCCAGATTTCAGAATGCTTTGGAAATCTGAACTAGAGATGCTCACATGCATGTCTCCTAGCCGGTGTACTCTGACACATGCTCTTGTTAATTAGTCTGAATAACAAACGGAAGAGCCCTCGATGTGATTTATTTTATGAACACATGTAGCTTTGGCTGTGAGTCAAGATGCCACGTTTTCAGGAAGGGTGTTTCCCCTGAAAAGTGGTGCTTGCATGTTTTACTCTGACCTAGTATGTAGTGCATGTCCTGACTCTGGGCTATGCATATTCCAGGGACTATCTGAACTTTTGTTACTACTGCATAGGTTGTCAGGATCATGATCCATGTCACTGTAACTTCTACTCAAACAGCATTGCTGGACCATTCAGACCTTGATCCTATTTCTATGTAGAATTGTAGTTATAGAATATTCATCTGAATATAAGGAGATGCTTGTTTCTTTTGAGTGGATATTTCTAGCATCCAGAATTTGTGGCAACTTCACCTACATGATTTCTTGAACCAATTACAACATTCCCGCATTTAATTTTTTCACCTACATTCTTCTCTCAACTAATCACAACATTTTTTCATTTAATTTCACCTATTTTCTTGATGCACGTCCTCAACCATAAAACTCTTATTTTTCTGGATAAAGGTAGTAGTTTTCAACACTAAATCGCATGATAATTGTCTCCATGGGCTTCCTATCTTACGGTGCTATGGAAGAATTCCCTATGTGTTACAAGTTGTAAATGGACTTTTTTAAAAAATAAATCTAAACTGTGATTCAGTTGTTCTCATCTCTTTTTTGTTAATCACATGCTCATGCATTACAATAGACTGAATTTTATTAGGACACATCTTTTTCATGAGCCATGCAATTAGGAATGGGCCTGGAATGTAACCAGGAATGGGATAGAAGTGTGGACCGGAAGAAAGGAGATCCTGATTGCATTTTAATTGCACGCGGCAGGAGTGATGGAATATGATTAATGACTCTGTTTTAGTAGGGGATTAAGATAATGAGTAAACAGGCCGTTGCATCCACTATGCACAAAACCATAATCATTATTCATTTTTCTTAAATTAATGCTGGAATTTGGTTAGTGTGACGACCTATTGCTCTCTCCGGTCAAAAATATATTTATCGTTTAGAACAAGATTTGATCAAAAAATTTTAAAATTTCAGCGTGAAATTTTATGTTATAATATGTTTATAAAATCTAATAAATTTATAATTTATGATAGTACTTTTCAAAGAAAAACTATGTGTATCGTTTATCTTGTATTTAAACTAAGTATCTAAAAAATTATAATAGTTAGAATTTTAAAAATTTAATCAAATTTTATTCTAAACGACATATACTTTTAACCAGAGAGAGATTAGTATATAAACACAGAGATATATGTATACTCTCCAAATTCCTTTTTAAGTAAACACAGTACAAATTCATGTGCTGACTTACATACACGGGTGCACACCCATCCTTATGAACACATGCACATCTTATTCCTACAA